>NC_091943.1:10580000-10880000 GCF_041260155.1 Ptychodera flava | reverse complement strand
TCGAACCAAGCTAGAGGGTCTCCGAGTCGTTGACCGCGCGCCCACCAATCTCTGCTGCAGGCAAATTTAAATATTCCAAACTCGGACTTCTTTCAGTCCTGCGCGCGCCCAACTGGCTAAATAAACGTGGCGGAAATAGTAAACGGATAGGAGCAATCCAGCTAGAGATCGCACTTTCCGCACACTGGTAAAAATAATACATTAATACACTAATAAAAATAATAAATAATCTGCTAAAACTTTGGCAATCGCGTCTGCAAAGCTGGCAGCCGTTAGGGCATACATTTTGAATCATCAATTTACATCCCTGTAACCTAGAGCAAGGTCTATGTTTTGCAAGTGTTCACGGAATCGAGGATCGATATTGAAACTAGTGTACTATTCATTTATCTAATTTTTTTTGTTTGGTTCGAAGTATTATATATAAAAAAGACAGAAAATGTATATCATGGAAAACGCGCAATACCCAAAAAGTTGGTGAAAACCGTCGCCTGTGGCAGAGATTAGTGTGGCTACTGCTGAGACCCCCAGCTAGGTTATAATTTTCCACGGCGCTACAATCTCTTTACGGAGATTGCCAGACTATCTACTACTTGCTGCTTGTCTGGTCACGTGAGACGCAGTGATCCGCGACTTTGTTTTGGTCGTACTGAACGTGAACAAGTCTGGCAGGTCAAGGGTTACGTTTTCAAATGTTTTTCTTAGTTTTCATTCCATATTTAGAGGTTATAAACGGCAAGCGAGGTATTTGGTTGCGGATATAAGACCTCTGGGGTGAAAATTAGCATATTTGGCGGGAAATAATCATCGAGCGAAGCGAGTATGAACCAAAAGTGGTGACGTCAGTAGATGGCGGAACAAATCTCTGCGAAGAGTCTTCTTGATTTGACTTCATGATGATGACGGTGTTTTATTCAAATGAATATTTTACTCTCCTAAACTAACAGACCTTCCTATATTCGTACAACACTGCATCAAACCTTTTTTTCTGTGTACAAATTCCTACAACCAGATACAACCAGGCACGAATATATGAATACAATATTCAAGAGGAGTCGGCGAAACTCGCATTGTCCTGTCGATCCTGTACAATATCACTAATGTTACGGAGATGACAAAGGGTGATAGAGGGACCGTGATGTATTTTATCACAGTCCGACTTTATGAATTCAGACAGTTATATGTTAATTGGATGGAGCGCAAACAACACAACGTTGATGGTAAATTAACACCCAAGTGTCAGCTAATCTACATACAATCAAGACAAACACTTATTAGTGTCGGAACATCCACAAAGTCATGGAGCGGACGTCTTCATAAATGCGATAGAAGTTTAATGTTAAACACTTATAATTATATCTGTTATAATTTACGGGAGTGCTCGGAAGTGTACTAGCATTAATTAGATATTAAGATATTTAAATCATTTCCTGCTAATCATGTTTAGAGTACTTTGTATAGTTTAAGTCCCACCTCGAATTATTAAAATGGGTTACATCGAATATACAATTATAAGTACGCTCAGAGATTATGAACGGGGTGGTAGTTTTGGTTAAAGGGTTTTTTATCATCAGTGGGCTCTTCTGTAAGCATCGTCGTCGATTTGTGACTTACACGTAAGAATAAAACGGCTTGAAGACCTAGCGTCTATACTCTGTTCATTTATCCCGACGACCTATCGCATGGCGATTCCCCGGTGGCAGATAGAAGTGTACTGTAATACTATGATATTGCAAATTAAAAAGACAAAAGCGGAAACGTTTGTACATATTTTCATATATTTTCATTCCATAAAAGCAATGCAATATCCAATTCTTATTTTTATGTTATTTTATATTTAAAACTCATATCAATGGACAAACCCACTAACAAATCTGCGAAACAAAAAAGTCACAGCATCACAAGGCAAATGTACAAGACAACCATAAAAAGTAACACGTTACTAAAACAAATACATAAATCAAAAGGAGTACTATTAAATCACTGGATAACTAGTTTTAAAACTATACAGTGTAGAAAAATATCTGTAATACATTTGAAAGATATATCGTTGAAAACAGACATGCATCTGGGCACTTTCGAGAACTTTCTACAATTAACAGAACAAAGATCTTGTTTAAAAGGGGTTTCTTGCGTAAATTTCTATACCGGAGGCATAAAAACAAATTTGATTTAAAATATTTGGTGAATCATTATGTGAATTGATTATTTTGTTCAAAAATCACATGTCAAGGGTTAGTCTTCTATTGTATAACTTAGGGATGTTCAGAATTCTAAATAAAAAGGGTAGCTAGATTTGCTGCGATGAAAATTGAGTTTGCGACAAATGTACTTCACAAACTTAATTTGCACTCGCTCAATTTTGTCTCACAGGCCCTGCTGGTGGGGTGACCACACAACAGAGCCGTACTCTGGAATAGATCTTACATAAACAAAATACAGAGACATAATTGCTGATATATCATTGAATGGCTGGCATAACGCTTAATAAAACCAAGAGATTTGAAGGCTCTTGATGTGGAAGGCATAATTAAAATTGAAAGAAAGGAAAATGCCCAGATCCTTGATAACAGAGACCCGTTGAAGAGGAGTACAATTGATGGAGTAATCAAGAGAGGAAATGATTCTTTTCTTAAGTGTGAAACTGATAAATTTGCATTTACTGATATTAGGTGACAGCTTCCAGTTGTTACACCATAGTGCAAATTTGTCAAGATCTTGCTGTAACATGACACAGTCAGCGAAGAATGAGATGGTACGAGAAATATTAGCATCGTCAACATACAAGCTGAGCTTTGGAGAAATATCTAACAGAGAAATATCGTTAATAAACATAACAAAAAGTAGTTGCCCCAAGAGTGAACCATGGGGAACACCTTACGTAACAACCATTTTGACCGACAACTACCGAACACTTCCCTCAGTTACCATATACCAAATTTGGCGGCTTTGTACAGCAAAAGTGTGTGATAGACACTGCCAAAAGCCCTGCTAAAGTCAGTGTAAATTGAATCTGCCCGTTATGAATTATTCGTTGAAGGTGAGATGAAATCTGTGTTAACTACTAAACTAGTTGTGATGGATCTGTTTTAACAAATCCGTGCTGAAAGATTGATATATTTAGTTTGATATGTTGATAGATTAAAGGAACAATAACCACTTAGAAGATCTTAGCGAACAGAGGCAACATGGAGTTGGAGCGGTAATTCCCAAAACTGATTGACGACCAGATTATAAAAAGGGGACAATATTGGCTTTGTTTAAACTGAGAAGGAAAATGACCAAGACATATGGATTTTTGGAATATAATATGGAGGGGTACAACAAGAACACCGGTACAGTGTTAATGACACAGGCGGAGATACCGTCCAGGCCACTCGCTTTGTTCAAGTCCAGAGATGTGATGGCTTTCTTAATACTGTGGAGGCTGATATTAACGTGCGATAATTGTCCAAAACATGGATAATTATACTCAGGTGGATTAGGATCATTGTTTTCAGTTAACACAGAGGCAAAAAAATCGGCAAACGATTGAGCAGCCTCAGAGCTGGAGTTAGAATGCTTACCGTAAATTCGAAGTTCAAAGAATTCAGAGTTAATTTACATTTTGATTTCACATAATCCCAGAGGCGTTTGCTGTTATCGTCGATGGAGGCCTGGACATCTGGGAGATATTCCCAATAACGTACGTCCTTGCTGTTGTTAAATATCGTAGAAAAGTACTACATCTTCGTCGATGTTTGAGCTGTTAAGAAAAGCAGACCATGGAAGTGTGGAAATGGTGGTATTTTAGTGACTGAAGTCCGCGTTTTAGTAGCTGTAGACCGAATAATTACGATACGAAATCCGCTTCGAAGCTGCCGGATTAATGTCACATGACAAGTGGAAGGTGGTCCGATGGGATAAGAGATTCACCAACTGCGATGGAAATCTCGTTGAAGCTTGAACATACCAGGTCAAGTGTATGTTCATTACAGGTGGGATGACTGTTTACTTGGAGCAGATTGTGTTCATAAAGAGTATCAATAAATCTCTCGCGGGATGCTGAGGACCATGCACTAGGAACAAAGTGGTCAAGCTCCACATCAGGAACCCAATTGATGTCCGGTAAATTGAAGTCTCCCAGCAGTAGAACCGAGCCATTAGGCGTACAAAGGTGAGTTATGTGGTCGAGACTGTCATCTAAAAAGTTATGTGACTGAAGGTTATAATTTAGCGGTATATAAACAACGCCGAGGTAAAATCTGGTCTTTAAAATCTTGAGTTGCATCCAAATAATTTCAGTATTACCATTAGAATCAACAACAGGACATTGATGAGCTTCTATGTCTGATCTGACTGCCATGAGTACTCCGCCACTGCGAGACTTGCACAGGTAGTCGATGTGTCACGGTCGCGGCGGAAATTAGAGTATTGAAGTATGAAGCAAGCTGAAAGACATTACATCGGCCTCGACAAACACAATGCAATGTATACATTTATATTCAATTTTATTAGTGACGAATAAATTCTTCTCGGGACCAAACTTCACCTTCACCAATAACGTCGGATATTGGACACATACATGCACTAGCATGTTAAACAGCAGAGGGAAATTTTGACTACAGTTTGGGAGTAGAACAAGAAAATGTATTTTACCCAAAAACAAAAAATACTTTGAGGTTAATCAAATGCTATGGAAAATGGGACTTAATAAGTGAGCTTAAAACAATAGGATAGAAAAGATAAATAGGAGGATGATAGCATAGAAGATAGGCGTGATTTTCTTTAATAGTAATGCAACGTATGTTGGCAGCGAAGATCTCCTCAACGGGCAATTCTTACATGGTGAGTATTTCAGAGAACCATAGATAGAAATGCGACTATATCTTGGAAATATATGTCCAACGTCCGAAGGACATCATGTCAGACGTCAAAACCTTTTGTCTGCCCCCGAAACCGTATCATCTGTGTATGTGCAGCTGTTGTAATAAAATAATATATAGATTGTGCTAAAATGTTTCGCCATTGCGCAATACAATAATCTAGGTCTAGATCCATGAAATCCTGACTCCTCTGTGCATTACGAATTTCTCGCTTTCATTCTTCGTAATAATCTTCTCAAAATTTGCTTTCTGGATTTTGATTTTTCGCTTCCTTTACACATCCTCCTTCCCTTCCCTTTCCTTGGCATTTTGACCCAGAATCTACATAAGGAAAAGAAGTATAAAAGCGATCGATAGTTAAAAGAGCGATCAGACAGCATGATGAACGCGCAAGACTATAAATGCGTGAAACTTTATTGGAGCATAATTTAGTGTTACCTTGAGAGTATACATGTATTTTACAGTTCCCACTTAAAATGTAACGTATAACATAATCGGGTGCAAACGTAAGCTTTCTAATGATTTTGCATGGTATGACATGAAAATACTAGCTTCTGCAACTTGGAGACCAAGCGGGAAGATTTTGTTAACGTCAAAACATAAACGAATTTAAGGAATAAAACTTGAAGTTTTAAACTTTAATTCACACTTTGCTCACGGGAACTGTCAATTGTTTCTTCCCTAATAAAGAATAAAAGGCGGGGAAGGGGGCATTGCAAATGTTTGGATCAGGCAAAAGATATTACCTCAAAGACATCGATACCTTGAAATTCAAAATTGCTGTCGTGCTTGTGTTAAAAAATAGCGAAAATTAAATTTTCGACTTTTACAACAAGGTTGATGAACATCACTGGGAACTTTGAGACTTCGAAAGTTTGTCCTTTCGGCTTGTTCTTGTTATAGCTTAAACTTTATCTAAACAATTGCTTAATCAATAAGGTTCGTAACATTGAGACTCTTTCGATATTTAGGCAATGGCATTATCATGCAGCTAAAATCATATTTGTGTTTGTACATGGTTAAATGACAAGGGAAAGTCAGACGAATAGATAATACTCAAGCTGGAAAAATGTCCAAACACATATTGCCCCACTGAGGAATGATTAAACTATTGGAGGAAAAAATATAACATACCTTTATGTTGGACAACAATGAAAATCCGTACGTGTTTTGTGTTAAAAACCTCTCGCTATCTTTTTTGAATATGATGGTATGAATTTGCCAGTTGCCTTCGTCGTGTTCCTTTGATACCGTGTTCATTACAACCGTTATCGCATGTTCATAGATTCCCTGCCTATAAGTCATACTGTATCCACCAAAGGATGTTTCTACTATTTCACTTGTGTTCAGGGATATCTTTGGCTTCGTAAGCATGTTGAGATTGTCCTCATTCTTCCCTGCATATGCCCTGGTGTGGACGTAGTGTTCATTTGTAAACGGGAACGAAGACTTGACCTCCACTCGGAGTACAACTTCTTCGTGTTCTTGCACAAGTCTTGATGTGATTTGCCTAACTCCGTCAGGAGTTACGGTTACTGGAACAAAGTGTGCTGCAAAGCAATCCACAAAAAGTACAGTGCACTTAGCCCGCCACCTAATGTTATACGGAAATACAGTGAATCGGTTCCTTTGGTATAGATCTAATCAAAAACAGAACATTGTTATTCGTTAAATTCTTTTTGCCACTGGATCGATTCCAGTGGCATTGGTCATTGTGATTCACACTCAACAGCGTTTTGCTACATCATGTCACTGACTGTCTAAATAAAGCTCACTTGGCATTTGGCATTTGGCATATATAAATTCTTTGGTTTCACAAACGTTCAAGACTTCTCAATATGCCTACTTCATGTAACCTGCTTACCTAAGCAAATGAACAAAAATTTGACAGATTTTTGTTCCATGGCGATAGCTCTCCGAATGGCCAGGCCAGGACGGCTCCTCCAAAAACATATTTCCCTTTTGAAGTATCAGGCGCAAATGTCATTCATATCCATGTATCTGTTAAATTAAATCGAAGACAGATAAAGCTGAAAACCAATGTCATGAACGACTTACAGAATTAAAGAATTAAATAAATTGGAGATACAGATTTGTAGATATTGTCATTTAGAATTACCTGGTCAAACTTGCGGTCCATCTGTGGTTAAGGGCCTGATTTATACTATTTTGGACGTTCCATGAGAAGTTACACAAAAGTCGCAATAAAACAGGCAAAGAGGCAAAGGCTTGGTACGTGAAAAACGTTTCAGGCATTTTTGCGGGTTCACTGCTTGGAGGCTTTTCTGTTTACTGAAATCACAGAGTAATATCATAGACAGAGTGGCAACAGCTATTGTTTAAGGCGTGAAGCGGTTACGTAAGCAATCCATGTTTGCCTCGCCTCACGAAGCTCTTGGCTCTCTTTTCCGAAGAGTGCCGACCATGCACCCTTCGGTAATTTTCGGATTTTCACCAATTGTTAAGCGAAAGTATGTTCGACAAAGCTTGTGTTGTTGTTGTCGTGTGGTGCTGATCGGAATTGATGTGCTGGCGAAAACGGGAGTGTTTTGAGCTTCAGGAAAGTGGGTTTTACCGTTTTAAAAATTCCTCTCATATTTTTAAGAATATAATGAGTGTGTTTGAACCAAATTTGACAGTCTTTTATCGATACTGTCTGGTTTACTCAATGGTTCACGGTCAGTCATACCGTCTTTTACACGTGCGCCAAGAAAGGACATGTTTATGAAACTGCTGGCGTGTTATGTTTTGATTGGCGTGAGGCAGTGTTTCTGGCCTGAGAGCTCACAAAGTAACTATGCTACGCGACTGGCAGTACGATGCCATCTCGTCGTATGTTTCGCATAATCTCGTGTAATTATCAACCACAAACCAAGCTTCCAAAAGTTTAACACCTTTTAAGCTCATTTTAATATGAAAAGCCAATAGTCTACCGAGACGACCATGGAACAAAAGGCATGCAAGTGTTGCCACTCTGTCTATGATATTACTCTGTGCTGAAATTAAAAAAAGAGCGGACACATTACCTGTAGAATCGGAGAAAACTGGATCTTTGACATGGTGATGTAATTTATTCCTGAGCAACCGATATGCAGGATGCTTAGCTACGTTTAGTTTTTATCCTGTTACTGAAGCAAACGATCATAATAACTGTAACAGTGCTATTATCCTAGCCACCTAGCCACTAAATTCGGGTTAACTAGGTCAATTATACTGTTCCTCAGGAAAATGAAAGTTTTCCGAACACAAAGATCCACAAATGATATTTCTTTGACGTCACAATTAGAAATTAAGCACATTCTGTTGAAACTTTATGGTACATAGCTTTCGATACACTTCACATAAAAACGTTCAAGAGTGGGGGAAGTGTAAGGTATACAAAGATTTGTGAAAATATATGAGTACATGTCAATGTTAAAATAAGCGACGATTGCCCCCCCCCCGCCCCCCGCGACAAACAGGCGCGATTAACCGTGCTACAAGTATGAGGAATCGACAATTTCTTCCATTATAAGTACAGTGAACGTCAGCAAGCGGAACAAAATGATAAATATGCCACCGTCTCAAGTATATGACATGTCACTTTGGTATGTCAGTATATTTCATCGCATACCGCAGAATATCAAAGAAACCTTTACATTCTGTGTTCTACTCACTCCGTTGGATGAGAATCGTCTTCCAAACGTGACTTTGTTTGAAGAACTCTGTACAATAACGTTTTTAACACAGGTTCGTCCGTACTTGGTCTTTAATAAGCAGTCTATTGCAGAGGTTGAGTAAATAATTCTATTCTGGCTGAGTGTATAGTTGAAAAGAAAGATACCTGGCTGCTGACGGACGGCAGTCACGGCACGGTCGAGGGAACAAGCAATCGTCAAAGTGTACATCGACTCTGCCTGGGATTGACACCAAATTACTTTCAAATTTTCTAGTGCATCAGCTTTTATGTTCGACGATGACCAAATTTGTGTAGGCGATGAATTTTGTAAGGGGGTGTTTATTTTCCGGTCAATACTGTACCGAAATCCTTCTTTGTCGCTTTAAATTGCAGTCTTGAGGAAATGTTGTGAGGTAGTCATGTCAAATGTAAAAAGGAGAGAGGCATAAGGTGAGTATTGTCGATTTTATTAAATCGTTCGGAAGTATTTATTTATGCGAGTTTTACGTTGGCGGTCAATTATTCAGACGACCATGAAAGGGTAAACCTCTCTTATTCCGTATTTTAAAAATCTCCACTACACAGCTTGCAAGTCTTTGCTTTCTGTCAATCTGAAATTATTAACTCTTGAGTCTCTTAACTCCTTTTTTTAAAGTTTCATCTATGAGTAAACAAGGGTGGTGTTCTCTGTGTGTGAGCTACGGTACCGCCAGTATATGTCACAATAAGTGTGCGTGTACGGTCACTCCTCGCAATTTATCCACCTAGAATATTTCGTTTTGAGGGAAAAATTTCCCTTACCGATGGTTGTCCAAACGGATGTGCAACGCAAACTCTTAATACGAAACAAGTCATACTCTTCAGTGTTAAATTATACTATTCACTACAAAAGCCACATGTTTCGAGAGAGTGATATTTGTCCTGGGTTCTTTGTTTGGGTTATTTAAGTCTTTGTCGAAAATTTGAGTAACTTACAAATCGTAATCCGTAGTAGATTTGTATCAGGTGAACTGAACTAGAGTTTAATCAAATGTTCGTATCACGTTCATACATGTTCATGCATTGAATTAAGCTAGAAAGCGCCTCGGGGACAGATACTCAGACTCTCAAATTTCTCCAATCCATGTCTGATCTACCACTTAGGGGGTTCATTTTAAAGTTCTTAGAGAAAGAAAAACTTTTACCGGCTTAGTTTTTAGAAAATCAAAAACGTAATTTTCCCTAGTAGAGTTAATACAGGAATGGCGGCCATTTTGAGTTTTAAATATCGCAAAATGTTGGGTAATTGTTTCCCTTCGCATTGTGACCCCCGATTTTTAGTGTTGATTGGTAAGAGAATGTTTGAAAGTTTCATTCAGGAAAGTTTAAGCAAAAGGTTATTACCGTATAGTCTCCCACTGACGAGGCGAGTATCACTAATCGGCGACAGTATATATCTAGATACTGTATTTTTACTTCCATTAGCATACACTACCTTTGTAAATGTGATGCAGGTGCTCCGTACAGTGCTAATAATGGTACACTGGTTGATGCTTTCATTCTGTTAGGTAGGATTCCGGATAACAAGACATTTTTAAACATTGGGTCGACAATTATTGACCTTGTTATGTAGAAGCGCCGTGCAAATGTCAGGAACCTAGGCTAGTGGGAGAATCATAGACGTTTTCACCGAAGCACGGCACTTTCTTATTTAAAATAGGTCACTAGGACGTGGTCGTGGCATGACCTTTTCATACATCTGCAATCCGTGTTTTCCTGTTGCATGTGCGTGACGTCTGTGAAGATGAAAATGCCGCCGTCTCTTCTCTTATTTTGTTTCAAGTGTCTATTTTTTTCAAAGTTAGTGAAGCTGAAAGAAAGCATGCTTTCACGTTTTATATCAGGCAGTAAAAATTATCAAAACGATGAGTATTCATGTTTACCACGTAAACGAGCTATAACTACTCACATTTGAAAACGTTGGAATGCGTTACAGCCGGGTTTTACTCGACATTCATGTCTCCAGACATGACTCCTCTCTGGGAGACATTCTGTAACAGTGTAAAAAGTCAATTAACCTGATGTTTGTAGTGAATATTAAAGAGAGCGATACACTTTCATAGTAACATTTAAGAGCTGATTTGCTATTATTTTACGCCGTGTTCCGAGTTTTCCTATTGACAGCCCAGATAGCGTTTGTCAGCAACTTCCAATAATCAACGCATATGATGAATTCAACGAAAAACTCGTGTCGTTCTCGACTTTTATATGAAGAATATGTTATCACCATCAATCAAAAGCAATAATCATTGGCAGCCGGTTCCTATTTTGTTAATATTAACTTTTGAAATTCTATCGTTGGCAGCCATTTCCATTCTGTTTATATTAAGGTTGGGCAACTATGTGCAAAACAAACAGCTGTTTATTTCATGATCGAATAAACCAATGTTCATCGATGGCCAATCTCAGCAATCATAAAAATATTCGTAGCGCTTTGCGAGTAAATTAAAGGTCAGTTTGATGTGTTTCTTCCCGTAATATAAACCTCTTGAAATTACAATCTTGAGTTTGGTAAAATATATGGATAACGCTTGATAGAGATATTTCTAGAAACTGACCTGTTTTTAATGGGGATTTCCCAGTTCAAAGGGCACCGGACCTTGTGGTAAAGTTCATAGGATCACTTAAGTGCACTTGTATTCCTTGTCTGTAAAAATAAGTCAGAGAACTTGGTTTATCCATAGACCCCCGACAAAACTATGGTTTATTGTAAGTACCAATTGGTATCTTTATCTCTTTGCCAAATTAAGCATCAGCAGTCAGTGTGCATGTCTGTATGACTGTTTTCTGTTTGTTGTGGGGTTAGTGAGTTCTCCTAAGGGACTGGTCAGTTTCTTCGGCCGGGGAGCGGTGGATTCATGGGGTCACCCTGTTTTTGATAACATGATAAGAAGTGACTTTTAAAACAAGAACATAACTCAAGAAACAGACACACACATACACACTTACATACACACACATATACAGACTGATATACGCCAACCGCCGACAAACGCTCACTTTGGCGTGGGATAAAAACAATAAGATCCATGGGAAGCCCTTCCCTGTTCTGTTAATACATAGGCAGTGGAGCAGATTACGTGAGTGTTCAACCGTAGGCAAACTGCGTGGGAAACAACCACAGAGCTGTTCATTTCAATAGCGATATTTTTAGACAGCAAAATGATCTATTCATAAAAAGAGATTTCCTCAGTCCAAAGGCCGACAGCCCTTTTCCTGTTTTAAAGTCCATGGTCCTTTTAGTGCACCTATCATCATACACCCATGCCCATATTGCTACAGTCTAGTGACGTTCAACGTAAAATATCAGCCGTGATATTTCACGGTAAACGTCGAGATATGCACGATGAACGTCATCAGTTTTAGAGTTTTCCCGAACTACATTAGCAGTTTGTTGGTAAACAACGTAAACAACAAAATGGCTGCCGCTCCCCGCCTGGGAAGCGATGTCGCCGACGTAAAAACTTGAAGGGCTTCGAGGAACACGGGTATTTCTGGTTGCAAAATACGGAAATATCACGTTGAGTCTTGAAATGTTTTCCCATGGTATTTTTTTGGTCAAGTTCTAGCAAACATTCTGCCGTTCGCACGGTGCCGGCACTGTGCACGGTCTCCACCGAACAGGTAGCGAGCGCGTGGCGTGACAGCGATGTCGCGCGCGCGACGACTGTTGACATGGCAACTCTAAAGGTAAACTAACAAAATGGCGTCCCCTCTCCGCGCGAGCTCCGTGCCGTACGACGATAGCTTTAAAGCGATGTCACGCGTGATGTTGACATTGTTGTCGTATACTTTATGAATGAAGCCTGTTCACATAAACATTCTGATATTTATGCGCAAGGCGTAATAAAGTAAAGCCTCAAAATTAAAGGTTTTTCGTTCTATTAGTAAAAATTCCCTAAAATTATGGGCATGGGTATATGATAAATCGGTTATTACCCAATATCGCCTGTTCCTTGTGTCGTATCAGCATTCGTGTCATTTGTGCTGCGTCAGACACTCGACTTCGTCTCGTGTCTGACGCAGCACAAATGACACTCATGCTGATACGACACAGGAACAGGCGATATTGGGTAATAACCCCTAATTGTCACCCTTTCGATAGCCTGTAAACAGTGACAATGTCAATCACTATATTTAGCATATGCCTCTGCTATACTTTATGTGTTAGTAGTTTAGTTTGCATGTCTGCATGGTTATTTGTATTGTATGTTGTGGATAAGGTTCTGGTGATGACAGTGTCGTACCAGAGAAAAGTCACACACAGTACATATCGTGTTATGAGGCGAATCAAAAATTTGTCATGTTTATGACACAACGGATATAACTATGTGTGTTGTTGCCCAATGTGGCAGGCACAGTATATGGTATGACGTATAATGTCCTGATCTTGTAAATCACTGGTAAATCAGTGGTGTCAAGACTGAACATGATCAACATTATTCAGTTCATAAATATGGATGACGTATAGTATCATTCTGCGTGCTAGGACGTGTGGCCACCGTTTTCAAAGCTTTAACCATGTAAATTTGGCGTAATAAGACAAATTACATGTGCAAGCCGAGGAAATTACATCAGATAATGTCACTGGTTCCGTGTAATTTTGTAAATGACCTCTTATTCTTTGTACCCCCATATCAAGCGTTAAATAGCCGTTTGAAGAAGTCCCGGTGCGTCACGTCGAACGAAATGATAAAGACGAGCACGGATAAACGAACATTTTGACGTCAGTAAATAAGCTAAATTGGGGAGCCAAGCTGTCGAATAATTATCACCAGTACAGTGTACTTGGCCATCGCAATTCAGTTTGTGAGCTGGTGACATTGAAAATTCAAAATGTCTTTCAAAATGTATGTAAATACCTTGTTATGATCAACTTCGATGACATAGTGTAATCATATTCGGTATTGTTATTCCCGAGGTGAAAATTTCCAACAGTTCTTTTATTTGCAGACCTTCATTTGACCCGCAGGCGGAAAAAACAATGAAAACGATGACACAATTTCCGGTGTGAACCAGAAGTGGTGACGTCAGTAGATGGCGGAACAAAGCTCTGCGAAGAGTCTTCTTGATTTGACTTCATAATGATGACGGTGTTTCATTCAAATGAATATTTCACTCTCCTAAACTAAAAGACATTCCTATATTGGTACACTACATCAAATCTTTTGTTCTGTGTACAAATTCCTATTATCATATACCTACATTCACGTGCCTGTGTAAAGCTATGGAGAAAGCGCCCTCAGATCCGTGCATTTTTTTTACGTATCACGCCCCGGCCCGGTGCCCAAATATGGGCAATCGCGTGCATTTCTGAACTATCTCAATTCTGGTTACTACGCGCGTTGCTATCCGCAAACGTTCCATTCGTACACAAAGCCAGCGCGAGATTAGGAAAACGTCTGCTCGCTCAGATCGTAGTTGCGCGTGGCGACAGTGGAGCCGCGCCGGTGACATCGGCTTTTATTTCTAAATTCTAGTGAAATCCTGTGTATACTAAGTGCGTGCCTGTTCAGTATAAATTGCAAGAAACTGACATTACGCTTTTGTCCCTCTTACACCTCGATTTCAGCCTTGATCTCTGTTGGTCACGTAATAGTACGGATGTTGCTTTGCGCGTTCTAGAATTCTGCAGGTAAACAAATGACGTCATTATGTATGTCAATCCGCGACGGGAAGCGGCCATCGTATTATGAAAAACTGACACAATTTGCGATGAATTTTTGATATCGCACGCATTTTTATCTCCTAACCAATGTTGAATATTATGTAAACTACATGTTTATCATTCCATAAGGTATATGATAAAACCTTTACGGCCCTGATACGGCTTTTGCGGCCCTTGGTCGTACGGCGTACGGGCCCTCGCACGCTCGGGCCCTTCCGCCGCACGACCTCGGGCCGCAAAAGCCGTATCAGGGCCGTAAAGATTACAAACAGACACGAACATGTAAATACCATCATTAAAGAGAGGTCCGCGAAACTCGCATTGTCCTGTCGACCCTGTACATTGTTACTAAGATGACTTACACCTCTCGAACTTTCATCGCTTCAACATTCACAAAGGTTGATAGAGGGACAGTGATATATTTTATCACAGTCCCTTTAAGCCGACTTTATGAATTCAGATAGTTGTATGTTAATTGGATGGAGTGCCAAACAGCACAACGTTGATGGTAAATTAACACCCAAGTGTCATCTAATCTGTAATCTAGAGATATGCTTATTGTTTTCGGAACATCCACAAAGTCATAGAGCGGGGGTCTTCATAAATGCGATAGAAGTTTAACGGTAAACACTTATAATAATATCTGTTATTTTCGACAGCGGTTAATTAATTTACGGAAGCGCTCGGAAGTGTACTTGCATTTATTAAGATATGTAAATCATTTCCTGCTAATCATTTGAGAGTACTTTTTATAGTTTAAGTCCCACCTCGAATTATTAACATGGGTTACATCGAATATACGATTATAAGTAAGCTCAGAGATTATGAACTGTGGTGATATTTTTGGTTTAAGGGCTTTTTATCATCAGCGGGCTCTTCTGTAAGCATCGTCGTCGATTTGTCACTTCTACATGTAAGAATAAAACGTTTTGTAACTTTGAAGACTTAGCGTCTATACTCGGTTCATTTATCCCGACGATCTCTTGCATGGCGATTCCCCGGAGGCACATTGAAATGAACTGTAATACTATGATATTACCATTAAACAGACAAAATCTGAAACTTTTATAGATATTTTCAAATATTTTAATTCCATAATGCATTATCCATTTCTTCTCCTCAAAGTATGAAGCAAGTTGAAAGACATAACATAAGCCTCGGCAAACACAATGCAATGTATACAATTATGTTCAATTTTTTGGTTGAAGAAGAAATTATTCTCGGGACGAAAGTTCACCTTCAAATATTTGACACATACATGGGCACTGACGTGTTAAACAGGGAAAATTTGACTTCAGTTTGGTAGTAGAACAAGAAAATGTATTTTACCGAAAAAACAAACAAATACTTTCAGGTAAATCAAACGTTACAGAAATGGGACTTTAATAAGTCACCTTAAACAATTGGATAGAAAAGATAAACAGGAAGATGATAACATAGAAGGTAGGCGTGTTTTTCTTTAAAAGTAATAAAACGTATGTTTGCTGTCGAAGATTTCATCAACGGGCAATTCTTAGATGGTGAGCATTTCAGAGCACCATTGACCGAAATGTGACTCTATATTGGAAAAATATGCCAAACTGTCCAAAAGACATCATATCAGACATCAAAACCTTTTGTCTGCCCCGCGAAACTGTATCATTGGTATATGTACAGCTGTCGTAATGAAATAATATATAGATGGTGGTAATATATTTTGCCCTTTGCGCAATACAATAATCTTGCCAAATCGACTCCGAATCTCGTAAGGCCTAGCTAAATGAAATCCTGACTCCACTGTACATTACGAATTTCTCGCTTTCATTCTCCGTAATAATCTTCTCAAAATTTGTTCAAGGCATTTGATTTTTCACTTCCTTTACACTTCCTCCATCCCCTGCCTTTGCAATTTGTCCCAGAATCTACATAGGGAGAAGAAGTATAAAAGCGATTGATAGTTAAAAGAGCAGTCAGACATCTTGATTAACGTGCAAGAATATCAATGCGTGAAATTTTATTAGGAGCACTTTTTAGTATATACCTTGAGAGTATATTTTACAGCTCCCACTAAAATGTAACCGGTAAGATAAATCTAGGTGCAAACGTTGGCTTTCTGATGATTTCGCATTTCTATGGTACGACGTGAAAATACTAGCTTCAACTTTGAGACCTAGCGGGAAGATTTTGTCAAGGTCAAAACGAAACGAACAAGGACTGGAGTTTATTAAGGTAATTCGCTATAAAGCTTGAAATTTTAAACTTTCATTAAGATTTTGCTCACGGGAACTTAAAATATTTCTCTTCCCAATCAAGTATAAAAGGCAGGGGTGTCACGTTGCAATTTGGAATTAGGCAGGCAAATCACCTTAAATATACCAATATTTTGAAATTCAAAATTGCTGTGGTGCTTGTGTTGAAAAAATAGCGAAGATTAAATTTTTGACTTTCTTAAAAAAAGTGAAGAAAATTAGATTTAGTGCTGGGAGACTTTTGGATTTCGAAAGTTTGTTCTTCAGGTTTGTTTTTACCTTAAGAAGTCATATTAGACAATTTTGTCAACAGACAAGGTTTCGTCACACAAATACTATTTCGATAGTTAGGCAATGGCATTATTAGGCAGCTAAAGTCATGTTTGTGCTTGCACATGCGTAAGACGCGACATAGGAAAGTCAGACGAATAGACAATAATGCTGAAAAATGTCCCATGATATAATGAGGTACTATTCCCGGGCCTATAGGGGCAGGATTTAACTATTTCAGACAACATATAACATACCTGTTCGTTGGATAACTAATGCAAACCCGTACGTGTTTTGTGTTAAAAACCTCTGGCTATCTTTCTGGAATATGATGGTGTGTATTCGCCAGTCGCCTTCGTCGCGTTTCTTTGATACCGTGTTAATTACAACCGTTATAACATGTTCATAGATTCCCTGCTTATAAGTCATACTGTATCCCCCGAAGGTTATTTCTACTAGTTCACTTGTGTTCAGGGATATCTTGGGATTCGTAAGCTGGTTGAGATTGTCCTCATTCTTTCCTCCAATTGCCCTCGTGTAGATGTAGTGTTCATCTGTAAAAGGGAACGAAGACTTGACCTCCACTCGGAGTACGACTTCTTCATGTTCTTGCACGGGGATGACAAGTCTTGATGTGATTTGCCCAACTCCTTCAGGAGTGACGATTACTGGAACAAAGTGTGCTGCAAAGCAATCCACAAAATGTATAGAACAGTGGACCCTCTAAAGTTCTGGGGAAATATAATGGACGCATTCCTTTGGCATAGCTGTAAAACTGTAACTTCAAAAACAGAATATTGTTATATGTTTAATTCTTTTTCCTACCGGATCGATTATAAAGTGATATTAATCTTTGTTGAATTTGACGTTGCTGTATTCTCATTACTATAAGCTCAGACAACAACTTCGCACTTTGCTGAACGTCCAGTAAGACTTGATATTCTAACACTTTTACATAAAAATTTCATTATAATGTACTTTGTCCAAAACCTATGTCATAAATTTTGTTTTAATAGACATAATGTAATGCACAGTATTTCTTGCTTTTCTGTGACTGAATGCAAAACTTATGGACTGTCTATCACTCTGGGCTGAACAATTTAGATCAAACTGGCGCCAAACCTGCCAGTGCCTGTACATACAACGATATTGTTTTTCCATAAAGCTTTCCTCATTACGATGACAGAACGAGGCAATCTCCTCGCGAGGTTCTAGATTTATACTAAACTACTACTACTTTCTGTTCTGCTGTTCTAACTTATATTCATTGCGATCTTTTTAATTCGATTTTATAAATGTTTCTCCTACTTTACCTTTAAAATTGTCGTATTGTAGGTCGAACCTAGCGAATGCAGAATTCGAACATGTTGCGTGATTCACCATAGCAAAAGTACGTACTTGACAACATTTTGTTGTATCACTGACTGTCTAAATAAAGCTCAATTGAAAATCATTTGATTGTTTGATAGGAGATGTATAAACTCTTTGGTTTCACAACCGTTCAAAACTTCTTAACACTTCGTGTAACCTGCTTACCTAAGCAAATGAACAAAAACTTGACATGTTTTCGTTCCATGGTGAGAGCTCTCCGAACGGTATAGCTATGGTTCACCAACACTTTCTCGGCTTTGATCGAAGACTTGACTTGACTTGACTTTGATCGAAGAACTCTTTACAATAACGTTGTCAACACAGGTTCGTCCGTACTTGGTCTTTAATAACCAGTCTATTGTAGAGGTTGAGTGGATTGGCTATTATAGCTGTGAAGGAAGATACTCGGCTTCTGACGGACGGCAGTCACGGCACGGTCGAGGGAACAAGCAATCGTCAAACTGTACATCGACTCTGCCTGGGGTTGACACCAAATTACGTTAAAACTTTCTAGTGCATCAAGTTTTGTTCGACGACGAGCAAATTTATGTAGGCGATATAATTTTATAAGAATCGGTTTGTTACCGGTCAATACTCTACTACCGAAATCCTTTGTTGTCAAGTAGTCTTGAGGAAATGTTATGAGGTAATCATGTCAATGTAAAAAAGAGGAGAGGCATAAGGTGAAAATTGTTGATTTTATTAAATCGTTCGGGAGTTTTTATTTAATATGCGAGTTTTACATTGGCGGTCAATTATGAAGAAGCTTAAGGTCGTGAAAGGGTAAACCTCTCTTATTCCGTATTTTAAAAATCTCCACTACACAGCTTGCAAGTCTTTGCTTTCTGTCAATCTGAAATTATTAACTCTTGAGTCTCTTAACTCCTTTTTTTAAACAAGGGGTGGTGATCCCTGCGTGTGAGCTACGGTACCGCCAGTGACGACAGTATATTTCGCAACAAGTGTGCGTGGGAAAAATTCCCCTTACCCACGGTTGTCCTAACGGATGCGTGCAACGCAAACTCTTAAAACGAAACAAGTCATACTCTTGTTAAATTATACTGTTCACTACAAAAGTCACATGTTTCGAGAGAGTGATATTTGTCCTGAGTTCTTTGTCTGAGTTACTTAAGTCTTTGTCAAAAACTTGAGTAACTTATAAATCGTTATCCGTATTACATGCGTAACTGGTGTACTGGACTAGAGGTTAATCAAATGTTCGTATCATGTTCATTACATGTTCATGCATCGAACTTAGATAGAACGCGCCTCGGGGACAGCAATTCAGACTCTAAAATTTCTACAATTCTTTTCTGATCTACCACCTGTGGGGGTTCATTTTAAAACTCTCGGAGAAAGAAAAACTTTTTCCGGCTTAGTTTTTAGAAGGTCCAAAATGTAATTTTCCCTTGTAGAGTTAACACAGGAATGGCCGCCATTTTGAATTTCAAATATCGCTCAATGTTGGGTAATTGTTTCACTATTTCCAAACTTCGCATGGTGACCCCGATTTTTATTGTTGATTTGGTAAGAGAATGGTTCAAAGTTTCATTCAGGAAAGTTTGAGCAAAAAATTAAATCTCTCACTTACGAGACGCGTACCACCTTAATGTGTAATCGGCGACAGCACAACACCAAGATAGTGTATTTTTCTTCGACTGGCCTACCTTACCTTTGTAAATGTAATGCAGGTGCTCCGTACAGTTCTGTGGGAGCGCTGTTTTTAAAAAGCGGCCACCCGCTTAAAATCTATGATTGGTTAGATTTTCTCTTTCCATGGTAACTTTGGCAAAATTGGAACAGGTGACAGTATACCTTTAATGCTACAATACTCGTACTGGTGCTCGTACCCCAATGGCGTCTCTTGTAAAACAACGAAAGAAACATTATTTTGGTATCTCTGTATTTAAGCTTAACTAACAAAAACACATGCAGCTTCTGTGCCACAACTATGTGCAACTTGTCGAAATTCTATTCAATTACAAGCGCCAGTGGGGAATCATAGACGTTTTCACCTATAGGCACGGCACTAGCTTATTTAAAATGGGTCACTAGGATGTGTTCTGTGGCGTGACCTTTTCATACATCTGCAATCCGTGTTTTCCTGTTGCATGTGCGTGACGTCTGTGAAGATGACAAAGCCGCCGTCTCTTGTCTTAATTTGTTTTCAAGCGTCTATATTTTTCAAAGTCGATGAAGCTGAAACAAAGCATGCTTTCAGGTCTCATATCAGGTAGTAAAGATTATCAAAACGATGAGTAATCTATGTTTACCACGTAAACGAGCTATAACAACTCACATTTGAAAACGTTGGAATACGTTACAGCCGAGTTTTACTCGACATTTATGTCTCCAGACTGGACTCCTCTCTGGGAGACATTCTGTAACAGTGTAAAAAGTCAATTAACCTGATGTTTGTGGTGGACATTAAAGAGAGCGAAACTTTCATGTTAACATTTTAAGAGCCGATTTGCTATAATTGTTTTACGCTGCGTTTCGAGTTTTCTTATTTATAGCCCAGATAGCGTTCGTCAGCAAACTTCAAATAATCAACTTGTATGATGAATTCAACGAAAGACTCGTATCGTTCTTGACTTTATATATCATGAATATGTTATCACCATCAATGAAAAGCAATAATCGTTAGCAGTCGTTCCCATTCTGTTAATATTAAGGTAGGGCAACTAAGTGCAAAACGAACAGCTGCTTATTTCATGTTCATCGATGGCCAAGCTCAGCAACCATAAAATGCTTGTAGCGCTTTGTGAGTAAATTAAAGGTCAGTTTGATGATTTTCTTCCCGTAATGTAAATCTCTTGAAATTACAATCTTGATTTTGGTCAAAATATATGGATAACGCTTGAAAGAGATATTTCTAGAAACTGACCTGTTTTAATGGGGGATTTCCCAGTTCAAAGGGCGCCTGACCTTACCATTTGGTAAAGTTCATAGGACCACTACAGAGTACTTGTATTCCCTGTTTTACAGTATTCCCTGTTTGACAGACTGTAAAAATAAGTCAGAGGACTCAATTTATCCATAGACCCTCGATAAAATTATGGTTAGGTACCCATGTGTGTCTTTATCTCTTTGTCAACTTTAGCATCAGTAGTCAGTTTGCATGTCTGTATGATTGTTTTGTTTGTTGTGGGGTAATTAAGTTCTCCTAAGGGACTGGTCAGTTTCTTCGGCCTGGGGGCGCTGGATTCATGGGAGTCACCCTGTTTTTTTACTTTGCTGATGGAGGGTCCCAATGTTTTTGAAATATATGCCAAATAGAGGGGGCGACAGTTTTTTTTTTGAATTTTGACATGGGCTCATACTTACCTAAAATGCATCGTGCCAGCCACGAATTTCATCATTCAATTGCCATGGATGCCGCGATGTGACCATTTTTGGAAAAGTGTCGTTTTCAAATTAATCTAGAATCTTCCAAAGCCATCGGAATTTTGCATTCACACATTGCAATATTACAAATTGCGTATGATAAAAAGTGAATTCTAAAACAAGAACTGCAGATGGACATAAATAGGCTGACATAACTCAAGACATACATACAGACACAGACACACATACAGACTAACATGCGCCAACCGCCGACAAACGCTCACTTTGGCGTGGGATGAAAACAATAAGAACCATGGGAAGCCCTTCCCAGTTCTGTTACTACATAAACAGTGGAGGGGATTACGTTCAGAGTTCTACCGTAGGCAAAGTGCGTGCGAAACAACTATGCAGCTGTTCATTTCAATGGCGATGTTTCTAGAATGAAAAATAATCTATTCATAAAAAGGGATTTCCTCAGTCCGAAGGTCGACAGCTCTTTTCCTGTTTTAAAATCCATGGGGTCATTTTAGTTCACCTTTTGTCACCCGTTCGACAGACTGTAAACAGTGACAATGTCAATCGATATATTTAGCATATGCCTCTGCTATACTTGACGTGTTAATAGTTTAGTGTTCATGTCTGCATGGTTATTTGTCTTGTTTGTTGTAGATAAGGTTCTGGTAATGACAGCGTTGTAGCAGAGAAAAGTCACATGCATTACATATCGTGTTATGAGGCGATTCAAAAATTTGTCATATACACGACAACGGATAACTATTTGTGTTGTTGCCAATGTGGCAGGTGTAACCTCCACAAATGTAATAATCTCCATAAATGTAATATCAGCCACAATTGTAATAAAGTCAACCACAAATGTAATAAAACAGTCAACTATTAATGTAACAACACGGAACCCCAAATGTAATAAACAAATTAACCATAAATGTAATAAAACTCAACCATTAATGTAATAAACCTGAACTTGCATATGTGATCATTTGTTTATCAATGCCCTGAGTAAATAATAACTTATTAAGACTAGTGTTATGTTATAACATACTTTCCTGAAACTAGGTTTCCTTTCCGAAACACAGGATAGAATACTTTGAGAACACTATCAGGTTCCGATCAAACTGTTAGATAATGGAAGTGGAATAGCAGTTCTAGACACTTATAATTACATAATAAGGAAGCGTCAAAATAACTCGTCAACCATGGCCAGTGATACCACACAAAGTTTATGACAGATGACTCAGAACAAATAACAGAGAAATATACAACTTTATAACAGAAATTTAGGACACAAAACATGTTGACGAGAACATATATCCATATTTCAATCTAGTCAAAAAACATTACGAACACTACCTTGGACGCAAAAAATTAGACATCCTAACATCCCAGCAAAGGAAGAAACTTCAAGTGGGAAAACATAGGAATACCTAAAATCTATCGATTATTCCACACAATTTATCCACTGAAGATGAATTTGAGGCGACTGATTATGAAAGTGCAGCAAATTTCGAAAAAAACAGCGTTAAAGGATCATAGTGTTATACAGTGTCCTCCACTCTGGAGTAGAGACTGCACTGACGTTCAGATTACAGCTGTGCCTCGCCATGGCCAATCAGTTTTGTACACAAAATAGGGAAACGTAAAATGCACTTTCAAATATACAAAACAAACTAAACGCAAACAATTAAAATATGAATGATGTGTGGAGTTGCTGTCCTTATTACAGAGATAAATATTGATGGGCTAATTCCTCAAAATCAATTACAAAATAGATTTATTACATTTATGGTTGAAAAGTATTACATTTATGGGTCATTTTTTATTACATTTATGGTTACCATTTATTACAATTGTGGTTGGTGTTTTACTACAATTTTTGTTACATTTATGGGTGATATTACATTTATTGGTGATATTAAATTTATGGGTGCACTTTATTACAGTTATGGTTGATGTTACATTTATGGAGATTATTACAGATTATGGAGGTTACAGCAGGCACAGTATACGGTATGACGTATGAGTTCTGATCTTGTAAATCACTTGTAAAGCAGTGGTGTCAAGACTAAACATGATCAACGTTATTAAAGCTCATAATTATAGACAATGTATAGTATCATTCTACTAGGAAGTGTGGCCACCGATTTCAAAGGTTTACAGTATAAACTTGGCGTAATCAGATAAATTACATGTGTTAGCCGAGGAATTACATCTAAGTTCCATGTATTTTGTTGATGACCTCTGCTTCTTTGTACCCTCATATCAAGTGTTGAATAGCCATTTGAAGAAGTCCTGGTGCGTCACGTCCAACGAAATCGAAAAGACCGCTACGGACAAACGAACATTTGGACGTCCGTAAATAAGCTTAAACTTCGAAGCCAAGCTGTCGAATAATTATCACCAGCACAGTGTACTTAGCCATCGCAATTCAGTTACGTAGTTAGTCACTGGTTTACAGGGAAATTCAAAATGTCTCTCAAAATGTATGATCAACACAATGACATAGTGTAATCATATTCGGTGTTGTTATTCCCGAGGAGAAAATTTTCAACAGTTCTTTCATTTGCACATCTTCATTTGAGCCGCAGGCGAAAAAAAAAAACAATGAAAACGATGACACAATTCTTGGCGTGAACCGGAAGTGGTGGTGACGTCAGTAGATGGCCGAGCAAAGCTCTGCATGCCAGAAAATCCCGAGAGAGTTTGACCGGTTGACCTCGCTGTTAATTTTATGCAGGAAATTACAATAACAATGCTTGGTCGAATGACGCAGTGCCTTGAGGGTGGGATCGCCAGTGGTATAGGGGGAGGAGTACCTTCCCGATGGTGATAAGTGGTGCGGATTACCGTCGCCTAGGTGACTGGCGTTGCAAATACCTGGACTGAACCCACGCGTGGACTGAACCATTTGGTTTTTTGTGGGTGTCGATGGTACTTTGACAATAAAAGTAAAGATGCACAGATATCGAGTTTATTGTCTTGTTTATGAGCGGCCAGTATTTCCAACAGCATGAATTACGTGCATTTGCCCTAGAAGAAATAAATAATTTCCAATAAAACATCGCGAATATAACCACATTCCTTAAGCTCGACGTACCCCAAAGAACCATGAAATCGTCCGACTTTCGATTGAAGAGATGAGTTTTGCCAAACCGCGTATACAGAAAAAGTGGCAGATGACTTTATTTTTAGAATCATAGACAGTATAGCGAGATGTAAAAAATGTGAAAGAGGCTCCCCATCTAACTATCCTAAATGTTTTTGTGTCGAGTTTGTGTTTGATTCGTTTCGAAAATGTGTTCCTACATTCTTATCCGATTGTGTGTGTTAATAAAAATGTTTGTTTCGCTTTGGATATTTGTAGAGAAGTTTGGATTAGTGTGTACGGTAATGTTTTGTTTGTGTGGGGAAAGCTTATGGCGAGACGCAGCCGGACCTATGTTGTTACAAAAGTTGATAGAGTCGCCCTTTGACGCTTGCGTTTCGAAACCCGGGTGTGGTTTCTCATCAGTCGCAGTGTAGATTCTTTCCTTAGTTTATGTTTGTGAAAATTTATTTTAATGCATTTTAGTGGTCTTGCTTTTCGATTAGCGAGGCAAGTATATTAATTTATGGTCACGTTGTGAGTCCGTTTGGTGGTTCGGTTTGTTTGTTCTATGTTTCTTTACTTCGGTAAATTTTGTTTTGACTGGTAAGTCTTTTAGATTTTTGCGGAGGTTTGTGAATTTTTAGGCAATAAGTACCACTGGGGGTACGGATTTTATGTTTATTGGATCAAGATACTCACAAGTATCCTGGTTGATGTGCTTGTTCTCGTACATTTTGATTCATAGTTCGTTTACTTTGTTTACTGTTTGTTCTGGCTTGTTGTGTATAATACTGAGTGTTGCGTAATTGCCTTTCGCATTCGAGTACGTAATCGTTTGTGTTGACAATGACGAAAACCCGACCCTTGTCGAGGGTTTTTTTCCCCCGAAATTTGTCTATTGTTTGCAAGCTGGTTTATCGCGATTCTTTTAGCACGCGACATGTTTTGTTTCCTTGTTTGAAAGGGTATCTCTAGAAGTGCGAGTTTAGCAGCTTCAGATAGCTTTCAAGTTTTTGGTGTTTGTTGTTTGTGGAGCCCAATTTGACTTTTCTTTGAATTTGTGTTGTTGCGATTGTTTGTGTCTCACGATGTAGCGTAGTCACATTTTACGACTTTATTTGTTGAAATCCTGAGGTGGTTTTATTCTGTTTGGTTTTGTTGGCGTCCGAATTAATTTTAAGGCCTTTGCCTAGTACTATTTTTCGGAGTTTCATAGTTTGAGCGATGATAGGTTGTTGTTGAATTTCATGTTGTTGTCGGCTTTTCTTTGGAAATAGCTGATTTATTTCCACGGCCATTTTTTCTGTCACGTTATTTTTATGTGTACGATTTTTGTTATTTCTTTTAAGTGTTGTGTGTTCTATGTCATTTATGTGGTTTTTTTTTTTTTTTTTTTTTTTTGGTAGTTCTCTTTTTGGAGTGTTTGGTGGCCCTGAAAAGGGCCGCTTGGTATGGGTTTTTGTTAGCGCTTGGCGCGTTTGTTTTGGCGATGAGCCTATAGCTTTTTTATGCTTCTTTTCGCCGATTCGATGTGCTTGGTAAGTAGGTGTTTGCCGCCTTCTTGTCACTGTGTGTGCGTACATGGACAGTCTGCATAGCCCTTGAATGTGGTCTCGATTTTGATCAAACCATGGAGGTACCTCCATGATCAAACTTACAATTTAGGAGTATATATCAAAACTGATAAATGATTTATGTTTTCACATGGGTTCACAAAAAGTTTCGCCCCGGTGTTCATTTTTGGCTCAGGAATTCCATCTACCCACCCTTTACAGAGTAGTAAACTTATGGGGCAAGTAAATATGGATGCGCCGGTGCGATTCAACGATCAACCTGTATATCGCATCGAAAGTCAACAATTTTACGGCACGGACTATGATTTTATAAGTTTATACACAGTCCCTCGTGGATAGAGAGACTGTGGTTTATATAAAAATTATAAGGCGCGGGGTATTATATATTGACTGATTACTGTAGCTATAGATAGGCTACATTCAGGACGGGCAGCGACGGGCAGTAATTAGTAGGCAAAACCACGGTCCCTCCACAGAGGGACCGTGGCAAAACAGGTGGTTTTCACCGTGGGCAGAACTCGGTGCAATGATACTGCACATTAATAGTAAGCCTGTCACCTTGAAGGTAATGCTGTAGGTGAAACAAGTAAGCTTACTTCAAACGCACGATGGTACAAACATTCCTACCTCCATGGTACAAACAACACCATAAGTGAAACGTACACATAGAAATACACGCGTTCCTACGTTGTGCCCACCCGGGCCACGCGATTAAAATATGACTGATACTGCTGGATAGTGTTAATTGGGTCGGTAAACAGTCAATTAATAGTTTAATTGACTACCTGGGTGATTGGCAGGTCGTGTCCAACGACGCATATGCAAAGCAGGCCAAAAGACAAAAGCCCCCAAAGATATTGACAGCTGGCCAGAGGTCACCATGAATACGTAATGACGCTTCACTACGCAGAAACTGCGTAGTCAAGCCCTTCTTAACGGTCAAACTCTCTCGGCATTTTCCCTCATGTGCAAAGAGTCTTCTTGATTTGACTTCATGGTGATGACGGTGTTTTATTCACATGAATATTTCACTCTCCTAAACTAACATACCTTCCGATATTCATACACTGCTTCAAACATTTTGTTCTGTGTACAAATTCCTACAACCAGACACGAATATGTAAAATAAAATCATTGAAGAAAGTCGGCGAAACTCGCATTGTCCTGCACTGTCGACTCTGTACACCATGACTATTGTTACGGAGATGACGTACACCTCTCGAACTTTCATCGCACAAGGTTGATAGAGAGACCATTATACATTTTATCGCAGTCCCTTTAAGCCGACTTTATGAATTCAGACACTGAGTTATATGTTAATTGGATGGAGTGTCAAACAACACAAGGTTTATGGTAATTAACACCCAAGTGTCAGCTAATCTACATATAATCAAGACAAAACCTTTTTATTGTCGGAGCATCCAAAACGTCATGGCGCGGGGGTCTTCATAAATGTGATAGAAGTTTTACGGTAAACACTTATAATAATATCTGTTATTTTCGACAGCGGTTCATTAATTTACGGGAGTTCTCGGAAGTGTACTAGCATTAATTAGATATTAAGATATGTAAATCATTTCCTGCTAATCATTTTTAGAGTACTTTGTATAGTTTAAGTCCCATCTTGAACTGTCAAAATGAGTTACATCGAATATACAATTATAAATAAGCTCAGAGATTATAAACTGGGGTGGTAGTTTTGGTTAAAGGTTTTTATCATCAGCGGGCTCTTCTGTAAGCATCGCCGTCGATATGTCACTTCTTCACGTTAGAATAAAACGGTATTGTAATTTGAAGACTTGGTGTGTGTACTAGGTTCGTTTATCCCGACGACCTATCGCATGGCGATTCCCCGGTGGCAGATAGAAAAGTACTGTAATACCATGATATTTCAATAAAAAAGACAAAGCGGAAACGTTTGTACATATTTTCATATATTTTCATTCCATAAAAGCAATGCAATATCCAATTCTTATTTTTATGTTATTTTATTTCAAACACATATCAATGGACAAACCTACTAACAAATCTGCGAAACAAAAAGTCACAGCATCACAAGGCAAATGTACAAGATAACCATAAAAGTAAAACGTTACGATAAAACATACACAAATCAAAAGGAGTACTATAAAATCACTGGATAAAATAGTTTTAAAACTATATAGTGTAGAAAAGTATCTGTATTACATTCGAAAGAGATATCGTTAAAACAGACATGCATCTGGGCACTTTCGAGAACTTTCTACAATTAACAGAACACAGGTCTTGTTTAAAAAGGGTTTCTTGCGCAAATTTCTATACCGGAGGCATAAAAAAAAATTTGATTGAAAACATTTGGTGAATCATTATGTGAATGGATTATTTTGTACAAAAATTAAATGTCAAGGGTAAGTCTTCTATTGTATAACTTGGGGATATTCAGAATTCTGCAATAAAATGAGTAGCTGGATTTGCTGCAGTGAACACTGAGTTTGCGACAAATGTACCTCACAAACTTAATTTGTACTCGCTCAATTTTTTTCTGACAGGCGCTGCTGGTGGGATGACCACACAACTGAGCCGTACTCTAGAGTAGATTTTACATAAACAAAATACAGAGACATACTAATTGCTGATATATCATTAAATGGCTTGGATAAACGCTTAATAAAACCAAAAGATTTGAGGGATCTATGTTATTGATGTGAAAAGAATAATTAAGATTGGAATAAAGGTAAATGCCCAGATCCTTGATAACAGAGACCCGTTGAAGAGGAGTGCCATTGATGGAGCAATCAAGAGAGGAAATGACTTTTTTCTTAAGTGTTAAACTGATAAATTTACATTTATTGATATTAGGTGACAGCTTCCAGTTGTTACACCATTGAGCAAATTTGTCAAGATCTTGCTGTAACATGACACAGTCAGCGAAGAATGAGATGGTACGAGAAATATTATCATCGTCAGCATACAAGCTGAGCTTTACAGAAATATCAGTGAAATATTGTTAATAAACATAACAAAAAGTAGTGGCCCCAAGAGTGAACCATGGGGAACACCTTACGTAGCAGCCATGTTGACGAACAACTACCGAACACTTCTCTCAAATTACCACATATACCAAATTTGGCGGCTTTGTACAGCAAAAGTGTGTGATAGACACTGTCAAAAGCCTTGCTAAAAGTCAGTGTAAATTGAATCTAACTGTTGTTTATTGTTCAGTGAATCAGAGTTGAAATCTGTATAATCTACTGAGTTAGTTGTAGTAGATCTGTTTTTAACAAATCCGTGCCGATAGATAGATAATTTGGTTTAACATGTTGATAGATATTAGGAACAATAACTACCTCGAAGGTCTTAGCAAAAAGAGGCAACAAGGAGATTGGGCGGTAATTTTCAACTACTGATTGACGACCAGATTTAAACACGGGGACAATATTGGCTTGTTTAAACTGAGAAGGAAACTGACCAAGACATATGGATTTTTGGAAATCCCATATAATATGGAGGAGGACAACAAGAACATCGGTGCAGTGTTCAATGGCACAGGCGGAGATACCGTCCAGGCCACTCACTTTTTAAAGTCTAGAGAAGCGATGACTTTCTTAATACTGCCCGGGCTGATATTACCGTGCGATAATTGACCAAAACATGGATAATTATGCTCAGGTACATTAGGTTCATTGTTTTTTTAACACATAGGCAAAAAAATCGGCAAACGATTGAGCAGCCTCAGAGCTGGAGTTAGAATGCTTACCGTTAAATTCGAAGTTCAAAGAATTCAGAGTTAATTTACATTTTGATTTCACATAACCCCAGAAGCGTTTGCTGTTATCGTCGATGGAGGCCTGGACATCTGAAAGGTATTCCTAATAACGTACGTCCTTGCTGTTGTTAAATATCATAGAAAAGTACTACATCTTCGTCGATGTTTGAGCTGATAAAAAAGCAGACCATGGAAGTGTGGAAATGGTGATATTTAAGTGACTGAAGTCCGCGTTTTTGTAGTTGTAGACCGAATGATTACTGTTAGAAATCCGATTCGAAGCTGCCGGATTAATGTCACATGACAAGTGAAAGGTGGTCCGATGGGATAAAAGATTCACCAAGTGCGATGGAAATTTCGTTGAAGCTTGAACATACTAGGTCAAGTGTGTGTCCATTACAGGTGGGATGACCTTTTATTTGGAGCATATTGTGTTCATTAAGAGTCTTAATAATCTCTGGTATATGTGGAAATCTGAGAGAAGTGTTCGGTAGTTGTTCGTCAAAATGGCTGCTACGGAAGGTGTTCCCCATAGAAAAGATAAACAAGAGGATGATAACATAGAAGATAGCCGTGATTTTCTTTAATAGTTATGCAACGTATGTTGGCAGCAAAGATCTCCTCAACGGGCAATTCTTTCATGGTAAGTATTTCAGAGAACCATAGACAGAAATGCGACTATATCTTGGAAACATACGTCCAACTATCCGAAGGACATCATGTCAGACGTCAAAACCTTTTGTCTGCCCCACGAAACCGTATCATCTGTGTATGTGCAGCTGTCGTAATAAAATAATGTATAGATTGTGCTAAAATGTTTTCCCCATTGCGCAATACAATAATCTTGCCAAACCGACCGACTCTAGTAAGGTCTAGATTCATGAAATCCTGACTCCTCTGCACATTACGAATTTCTCGATTTCATTCTTCGTAATAATCTTCTCAATATTTGCTTTCTAGATTTTGATTTTTCGCTTCCTCTACACCTCCTCTTCCTTCCCTTTTCTTTGCATTTCGTTCCAAAATCTACATAGGGAGAAGAAGTATAAAAGCGATCGATAGTTTAAAGAGCTATCAGACAGCCTGATGAACGTGCAAGTCTATAAATGTGTGAAACTTTATTTGGAGCACAATTTATTGTTACCCTGAGAGTATACATGTATTTTACAGTTCCCAATTAAAATGTTACATATAACATAAATCTGGGTGCAAACGTAAGCTTTCTAATGATATTGCATATGCATGGTAGGACGTGAAAATACTAGCTCCTACAGCTTGGAGACCAAGTGGGAAGATTTTGTTAACATCAAACATAAACGAACAAGGACTAGTTATAAAGAGAATTCGCTATAAAACTTCAAGTTTTAAACTTTAATTCACACTTTGCTCACGGGAGCTGTCAATTTTTTTCTTCTTCAATAAATTATTAGTGCAAGATGCGAGGTATAATGATATTCAAATATGCAGATTACACTAATGAGCATTGTTTCGGTATTAAAATTCTATGCTAATGACCCTTAATCAATGTGGAATATTCATGTACCTCGGATCTTGCATTGTATATCAATAAAGAATAAAAGGCGGGGAGGGGGTATTGCAAATGTTTGGATCAGGCAAAAGATATTACCTCAAAGACATCGATGCCTTGAAATTCAAAATTGCTGTCGTGCTTGTATTAAAAATAGCGAAAATTAAATTTTCGACTTTTATAACAAGGTTGGTGAACATTACTGGGAACTTTGAGAGTTCGAAAGTTTGTCCTTTAGGCTTGTTCCACCTTAAAACGTCATCTAAACAATTGCTTAATTAACAAGGTTTCGTGACATTGAGACTCTTTCAATAGTTAGGCAATAGCATTATCATGCAGCTAAAATCATCTTTGTGCTTGTACATGCTTAAACGACAAGGGAAAGTCAGACGAATAGATAATACTCATGCCGGAAAAATGTCCAAATATATATTGCCCCACTGAGGAATGATTAAACTATTTGAGGAAAAAATATAACATACCTTTACGTTTGACAGTCAATGAAAATCCATATGTGTTTTGTGTTAAAAACCTCTCGCTACCTTTCTTGAATATGATGGTGTAAATATTCCAGTCGCCGTCGTCGCGTTCCTTTGATACCGTGTAAATTACAACCGTTATGGCATGTTCATAGATTCCCTGCTTATAAGTCATACTGTATCCACCAAAGGTTGTTTCTACTATTTCACTTGTATTCAGGGATATCTTTGGCTTCATAAGCATGTTGAAATTGTCTCCATTCTTCCCTGCATATGCCCTGGTGTAGACGTAGTGTTCATCTGTAAACGGGAATGAAGACTTGACCTCCACTCGGAGTACGACTTCTTCGTGTTCTTTCACGGGGATGACAAGTCTTGATGTGATTTGCCTAACTCCGTCAGGAGTTACGGTTACTGGGACAAAGTGTGCTGCAAAGAAATCCACAAAAGTACAGTGCACTTAACCCGCCGCCTAATGTTCTACGGAAATACAGTGAAGCGGTTCCTTTGGTATAGATCTAATCAAAAACAGAACACTGTTATTCGTTAAATTCTTTTTGCCACTGGATCGATTCCCAGTGGCATTGGTCATTGTGATTCACACTCAACAGCGCCAGTCTCTCGTCTCTTCAAGCGCAGACAACAATTTTGCAGTTCACTGAACGTCCAATAAGACTTAATATTCTAGTACTTTCGCCTTGAAAATTTCATTGTCATGTAGTTTGTCCAAAGCCTCTCGGGCTCTTAAAAGTTCTGTCCTAAAAGACATAATGTAATGCACAGTATTTGTTGCTTTTTCCAAGATTAGCTGCACAACGTATGGACTGCCTATCACTCAAGGCAGAATAACTAAGATCAAACTGGCGCCAAGACGTGACCTCCCTGTACAATGATATAGGAGAATACTGTTTTCCTAAACAGTTTTCCTAATTATGATCTCATGAAGTTCTATATCATACCAAAACTACAATTTGCTGTTCTGTTGTTCCAAATTTTACTCATTGCGTATGCGATCTTCTAAATTCGATTTTACAAATGCTTCTTCTACTTTGCTGTTTAAAATTCTCGTATCATGGTATGTTGAACCCTGCGAATGCAGAATTTGAACATGTTTTGTGATTCACCATGGCAAAAGTACTTGACAACATTTTGCTGCATCATGTCTCTGACTGTCTAGATATAGCTCAATTAAAATTATTTGATTGTTTGATTTGGCATATATAAATTATTTGGTTTCACAAACGTTCAAGACTTCCGAATATTCATGTAACCTGCTTACCTAAGCAAATGAACAGAAATTTGACATATTTTCGTTCCATGGCGATAGCTCTCCGAATGGCCAGGCCAGGACGGCTCCTCCAAAAACGTATTTCCCTTTTTGAAGTATCAGGCGCAAATGTCATTCATATCCATATATCTGTTAAATTAAATAGAAGACAGATAAAGCTGAAAACAATGTCGATTTACATACTTACAGAATTAAAGAAATTGGAGATACAGATTTGTAGATATTGTCATTTAGAATTAGCTGGTCAAAATTTGCAGTCCATGTGTGGGTAAGGGCCTGATTTATACTATTTGGACGTCCCATGAGAAGTTACTCAAAAGTCGCAATAAAAACAGGCAAAAAGGCAAAGGCTTGATAGATAATGTAAAAACGTGTCACTAATTTTTGCGGTTTCACTGCTTGGATTCTTTTCTGTTAACTGAAATTAAAAAAAGAGCGGGCACATTACCTGTAGAATCGGAGAAAAATAGAATCTTTGACATGGTGATGTCATTTATCCCTGAGCAACCGATATGCAGGATATGCTTAGCTGTGTTTAGTTCTTATCCTGTTGCTGAAGCAAACAATCATAATAACTGTAACAGTACTATTATCCTAGTTACCCAGCTACTAAATTCGGGTTTACTCGGTCGATTGTACTGTTCCCCAGGAAAATGAAAGTTTTCCGAACCCAACGATTCACAAATGATTATATCTCTTTAACGTCACAATTAGAAACTAAGCAAGTTCTGTTGAAAGGATATTGTAACATAGCTTTCCATACACTCCTGAAAACCTTCAAGAATAGGGGAAGTGTAAGGTATACAAAATATTTGTGGACATGTAGGAGTACATGTCAATGTTAAAACAAGCGACGATTGCGCCCCCCCCCCCACCCGCGCAACAAACAGGCGCGATTAATCGTGCTCCCAACAGTCACAAGTATGACGAATCAACGATTTTTACCATGATAAGTACAGTGCACGTCAGCCAGCGGAAGAAAGTGATAAATATGTCACCGTCCCAAGAACATGACATGTCACTTTAGTATGAAAGTATATTTCATCGCATACCGCAGAATATCAAAGAAACCTTTACATTTCGTGTTCTACTCACTCCGTTGGATGAGAATCGTCTTCCAAACGTGACTTTGTTCGAAGAACTCTGTACATTAACGTTGTCAACACAGGTTCGTCCGTACTTGGTCTTTATAAGCAGTCTATTGCAGAGGTTGAGTAAATAATTCTATTCTGGCTGTATAGTTGTAAAGAAACATACCTGGCTGCTGACGGACGGCAGTCACGGCACGGTCGAGGGAACAAGCAATCGTCAAACTGAACATGCACTCTACCTGGGATTGACACCAAATTACGATAAAATTTTCCTGTAAATTGGCTTTTATGTTCGACCGTGAGCAAATTTGTGTAGGCGATGATATAAATTTGTAAGGGTGTGTTTGTTTCCGGTCAATACTGTACCGAAATCCTTTCTTGTCACTGTAAATTACAATTTGAGGAAATGTTGTGAGGTAGTCATGCCAAATGTAAATAGGAGAGAGGCATAAGGTGAATATCGTTGATTTAATTAAATCGTTTTTGGAAGTATTTATTTATGCGAGTTTTACGTCGGCGGTCCATTATTCAGGAGACATTGAAAGGGTAAACCTAGACTTATTCCATATTTAAAAATCTCCACTCCACAGCTTGCAAGTCTTTGCTTTCTGTCAATCTGAAATTATTAACTCTTGAGTCTCTTAACTCCTTTTTTTAAACAAGGGGTGGTGATCCCTGCGTGTGAGCTACGGTACCGCCAGTGACGACAGTATATTTCGCAACAAGTGTGCGTGGTCACTCCTCGCAGTTTTTCCACCTAGAATATTTCGTTTTGAGGGAAAAATTTCCCTTACCGATGGTTGTCCAAACGGATGTGCAACGCAAACTCTTAAAACGAAACAAGTCATACTCTTGTTAAATTATACTGTTCACTACAAAAGTCACATGTTTCGAGAGAGTGATATTTGTCCTGAGTTCTTTGTCTGAGTTACTTAAGTCTTTGTCAAAAACTTGAGTAACTTATAAATCGTAATCCGTATTAGATTTGTATCTGGTGAACTGAACTAGAGTGTAAGCAAGTGTTTGTATCACGTTCATTACATGTTCATGCATTGAATTAAGCTGGAAGCACCTCGGGGACAGATACTCAGACTCTCAAATTTCTCCATCCTTGTCTGATCTACCACTTAGGGGTTCATATTAAAGCTCTTAGAGAAAGAAAAACTTTACAAGCTTAGTTTTTAGAAAATCAAAAACGTTATTTTCCCTAGTAGAGTTAATACAGGAATGGCGGCCATTTTGAGTTTTAAATATCGCAAAATGTTGGGTAATTGTTCCCTTCGCATTGTGACCCCCGATTTTTATTGTTGATTTGGTAAGAGAATGTTTGAGAGTTTCATTCAGGAAGTTTGAGAAAAAGGTTAAGTCTCTCACTGACGAGGCGCGTACCACTAATCGGCGACAGTATACATCTAGATACTGTATTTTACTTAATTGGCATACCCTACCTTTGTAAATGTGATGCAGGTGCTCCGTACAGTGCTAATAATGGTACACTGGTTGATGCTTCATTCTGTTAGTAAGGTTCCGGATAACAAGACATTTTTAAACATTAAGGTCAACAATTTATTGACCTTGTTATGTAGAAGCGCCGTGCAAATGTCAGGGAGCCTTTAATTACAAGCGCCAGTGGGAGAATCATAGACGTTTTCACTGAAGCACGGCACTTTCTTATTTAAGAGGCACTGTCTGTAAAAACCTGCAGAGCGCCTATATGAGGTGGCCAAGGGTAAATTTCAAAACATATAAATTATATACCAAAAGATAGGCCATGATCTAACTAAAGTACCAGTGATAATAATTTTGTTGTGCTACCTTCTGTTACCATAGTAACAGCGTTTGAAAATAAGACGTCAATGGCGCAAATTTTTACATCAAACGGTCAAAAACAACATTGCTATATGACAATTATACCAATATTTCACCAATTATTACTTGCCTTGTCTAATTTTTCAATTGTACAAGTACAGTAAAATAGTTACGCGAATGGTCAAGTGAATTAAGACAATGGGTATAATTTGACCTTTGACCCCATGTTAAGTTCGTGATAGCGCCCTCAAGTGGCCATGTTTTTCGGATTTGTGGAAAGAGAGAAAACTTCTCAAATTCAAACGTGTTTAACTCAAAAAGGAAGTGGGACCGTAATAAGTTGATATAATATTTACATTAACCCATGACCGATGTCTAATAATCCGATTAAAAACGTGCGGGCCCTCATTGTTTTGTTGCTTTAATTTTATTTTAAATTTATGGAAAATTAGAAATATTTGCTAAGCCTTCCCGTTTTTGAAAAACTGTTTAGTGGAGAAAAACTAAATTGAATTGTGATATCTTGTATACTATGAAACATTATTTTCAGTTCTATCAAAAATATTAAAAATCATATTAATTTGGGAAAGTTTGTTGCCATGGCAACATTCCTAAAAATGGCGTTTTCTCGTCATTTTCAATGATTTTCACTGATTCTAGCACAATCCCGCGTGTCCCTGTAGGAATTGATAGTGCTCATATGTTATTATTCTTAAAATATGTACATTTTAGTTTTTAGATTTCCTTGTACTGCCTTTATTTCTGTTTCCATTGATATCGATCAGACTAGTGTAAATGATTGAAATTATTAATGTTTTTGTAAATTCTTGCAATACTGATACATTTAGTTAAATTGTATTATAACAATTAATCTGCTGCATGCATAGTTGTTAACATGAATAAATATTACACACGTCACAAAAAAACACTAGAAATGTTGTGTTATTTATTCGATATGGCACTAAATTTCGGTTAAGGGCAAAGGTCAAAGGTCACTTTTCTAACCAACAGAACTGCTTGATTTTATTAGGGATCTATGGGTAAACGAATATTTGGCGAACAGGAGTATTTTAGTGTTCACAAACATACAACTTTATGTCATCGAACACATACAATATTATAACACATTTTGGAAGAATCCAATGTGTATTATGTCTTAAGGTATACTGCACCGCTGTTATTTTTGAATTGTGCGCATAGTTCTGCGCAGTATGTCACAGCTCATTTTCGGTATGCCAAAACAACCCTTTCTGTCGATGTTTGTGTACACATTTCTATCGCCGCCATTTATCACTTGCATATATGATTCAACCAGTCCAATTATGGGAGACTAAATCATATAAAGAAGTTATGGCAGCATTTTGAAGTGTTTTATCATAAAGACGGTGAGTGCAAAGGAGCAGAATATACCCTATGCTGTGTAATAACGCACTAACAGTGAAACTTTTAGAGTAAGTTGGCATTTGAATAGTAGCTTTTAATTTCGCTCTGTTGTTTATGATGCGGTTTATGATAAGTCATTATTTCTTTGTTATGTACACCCATGATATTCCCATACCATATCATCATTTGTTACCATTGCAACCGAACTAGCGGGCATCATTAAACGCTATAAAAACATTCATATAGTCTATCTTTGACTTCTTCTACCTTAAAAGTTTACGTTGTGACCCCCAAATTTTTTAGTCTTATTTTCTTTCAAATATCGCCTATAATTTATTCTGAAAATTTCAACAAAAGTTTAAATCTGGAAATGGCAAAAGTAGTCAATGGTTTAAAACGTGCCAATTTTATATATTCGAAGTACGTAATTCAGCATTGGAAAAGACACAAAATGATGATATAATGCAAAAAAATATAGACTTTGGTAAAAGTGATTCGTTCATGAGTGGTTCATTCTATAATGACCTGAAAACATGACAGCACAACAAAAACAATTATAATTAAAGTCGTTCTGAAAGCGTATTGGGAAATTTGGTGCCACCAAAAATAATGACCGATAGAAGGCGCTCCATGAGAGAAAATGCCGAGAGAGTTTGACCGGTTGACCTCGCTGTTAATTTTATGCAGGAAATTACAATAACAATGCTTGGTCGAATGACGCAGTGCCTTGAGGGTGGGATCACCAGTGGTATATGGGGAGGAGTACCTTCCCGATGGTGATAAGTGGTGCAGATTACCGTCGCCTAGGTGACTGGCGTATACGCGTGCCAAAAGACACCTATGGTTGATTTCCTGTTGACCAGTCGGATGGCAGAGTTGCAAATACCTGGACTGAACCATTTGGTTTTTTGTGGGTGTCGGTGGTACTTTGACAATATAAGTAAAAATGCACATATATTGAGTTTATTGTCTTGTTTATGAGCGGCCAGTATTTCCAACAGCATAAATTATGTGCATTTGCCCTTGAAGGAATAAATAATTTTCGAATAAAACATCGCGAATGTAACTACATTCCTTAAGCTCGACGTACACTTAAGTGCCCTAAAGAACCATGAAATCGCCCGACTTTCGATTGAAGAGATGAGTTTTGCCAAACCGCGTATACAGAAAAAGTGGCAGATGACTTTATTTTTAGAATCATAGACAGTATAGCGAGATGTAAAAAATGTGAAACAGGCTCCCCACCTATCTATCCTAAATGTTTTTGTGTCGAGTTTGTGTTTGATTCGTTTCGAAAATGTGTTCCTACATTCTTATCCGATTGTTTGTGTTAATGAAATGTTTGTTTCGCTTTGGATATTTGTAGAGAAGTTTGGATTAGTGTGTACGGTAATGTTTTGTTTGTGTGGGGAAAGCTTATGGCGAGACGCAGCCGGACCTATGTTGTTACAAAAGTTGATAGAGTCGCCCTTTGACGCTTGCGTTTCGAAACCCGGGTGTGGTTTCTCATCAGTCGCGGTGTAGATTCTTTCCTTAGTTTGTGTTTGTGAAAATTTATGCATTTTAGTGGTCTTGCTTTCCGATTAGCGAGACAAGTATATGAATTTTGGTCACGTTGTGAGTCCGTTTGGTGATTCGGTTTGTTTGTTCTATATTTCTTTACTTCGGTAAATTTTGTTTTGACTGGTGTGTCTTTTAGATTTTTGCGGAGGTTTGTGAATTTTTAGGCAATAAGTACCACTGCGGGGTACGGATTTTATGTTTATTGGATCAAGATACTTACAAGTATCCTGGTTGATGTGCCTGTTCTCGTACATTTTAATTAATAGTTCATTTACTTTGTTTACTGTTTGTTCTGGCTTGTTGTGTATAATACTGAGTGTTACGTAATTGCCTTTCGCATTCGAGTACGTAATCGTTTGTGTTGACAATAACGAAAAACCGACCCTTGTCGAAGGGTTATTTTCCCAAAATTTGTCCAATGTTTGCAAGTTGGTTTATCGCGATTCTTTTGGCACGCGACATGTTTTGTTTCCTTGTTTGAAAGGGTATCTCTAGAAGTGCGAGTTTAGCAGCTTCAGATAGCTTTCAAGTTTTTGTTTTTTTGTTGTTCGTGGAGTCCAATTTGACTTTTCTTTGTGTTCGTTGCCGGTCCTACTAATTGTTGTTAAGATTGTTTGTGTCTCACGATGTAGCGTAGTCACATTATACGACTTTATTTGTTGAAATCCTGAGGTGGTTTTATTAGGGGCCCAAGCCAACCGGCTGGGCCCCTATTGTTTTTATAGGAGTTCAACTTTCTTCTTCTTCTTCTTCTACTTCTTCTTCTTCCGCTCTTTTTTTGTCGACCTAGAACTCAAACACCGCTTACCGCAAACTTCTGAAACTTGCAGGGCTAATAGGTACCTATGAGATCTCGTGCACCTGGGTATACAAATTTCGATTGGTCACGTGACCTGGCGGCCATATTGGATTTTCGAAAAATACCGATTTAATTTTAAAAATCTTCTTCTCCAGAACCAACATACAGATTTAGCTGAAATTTTACTCATGGCATCCTTAGAGTGATCTCTTTCAAGTTTGCGAAAGACGTTTGGATCGGTCACGTGATTTGGCCGCCATCTTGGATTTTACGAAAATCGCAATTTAATCATTAAAAATCTTCTTCTCCAGAACCAACACACCGATTTAACTGAAATTTTACTCATGTCATCCTTAGAGTGATCTCTTTCAAGTTTGCGAAAGACGTTTTGATCGGTCATGTGATTTGGCCGCCATCTTGGATTTTACGAAAATCGCAATTTAATCATTAAAAATCTTCTTCTCCAGAACCAACACACCGATTTAACTGAAATTTCACTCATGTCATCCTTAGAATGATCTCTTTCAAGTTTGCGAAAGACGTTTGGATAGGTCACGTGATTTGGCCGCCATCTTGGATTTTACGAAAATCGCAATTTAATCATTAAAAATCTTCTTCTCCAGAACCAACACACCGATTTAACTGAAATTTACTCATGTCATCCTTAGAGTGATCTCTTTCAAGTTTGCGAAAGACATTTGGATCGGTCACGTGATTTGGCCGCCATCTTGGATTTTACGAAAATCGCAATTTAATCATTAAAAATCTTCTTCTCCAGAACCAACACACCGATTTAACTGAAATTTTACTCATGTCATCCTTAGAGTGATCTCTTTCAAGTTTGCGAAAGACATTTGGATCGGTCACATGATTTGGCCGCCATCTTGGATTTTACGAAAATCGCAATTTAATCATTAAAAATCTTCTTCTCCAGAACAAACACACCGATTTAACTGAAATTTTACTCATGTCATCCTTAGAGTGATCTCTTTTAAGTTTGCGAAAGACATTTGGATCGGTCACATGATTTGGCCGCCACATTGGATTTTCGAAAAATCGCAATTTAATCATTCAAAAACTTCTTCTCCAGAACTAACACCAAAATCTTTTCGCAAACTTTATAGGCCATACTACTAGATGCTATATAATACATTTCAAGGAAATTAACCAGGCAGTTTTTGAGAAGAAAATTTTTAAAGTATTATTTTTCTGATTTTTCAATGACCTTTGACCTCCCCTATACCTCTGCAGCTAAGCTATACAAATGGCTTATTCTGGCCTATGTAAGAGTCATATCTAATTCTGGGCAATCTAATAGAGCAAGAGGTCAGATTTTTGGTATATAGGGATAACTACGAAAAACAATTTTTTTAACAAAATGTCACATGACTTCGATGACCTTTGACCTCAAATATACATATACGTCCATAACTTAGGAACCACAAGTGCTATATCCTTCATATTTGGTAGGATGGGAGACCTTATGGTGCCATATCCGGTACCTCATTAAATATGCACATATCTAATTCTGGGCAAGCCAATAGAGCTAGAGGTCTGATTTTTGGTATATAGGGATAACTTAGCAATACAATTTTTTTGACATAATATCACGTGACCTCGATGACCTTTGACCTTGAATATACGTATATGTCCATAACTCAGTAACCACAAGTGCTACAGCCTTCATATTTGGTATGATGGGAGACCTTATGACACCACATCCTGTACCTCATTAATTATGCGCATATCTAATTCTCAGCCAGCCAATAGAGCTAAAGGTCTGATTTTTGGTATATAGGGATAACTTAGCAATACAATTTTTTTGACATAATGTCACGTGACCTCGATGACCTTTGACCTTGAATATACGTATATGTCAATAACTCAGTAACCACAAGTGCTACACCCTTCATATTTGGTATGATGGGAGACCTTATGACACCACATCCTGTACCTCATTAATTATGCGCATATCTAATTCTGAGCCAGCCAATAGAGCTAGAGGTATGATTTTTGGCATATACGGATAACTTAGCAATACCAGTGTTGTCCCTATATTTAACAGTAGCCGGGTAATTTAAGCAAGTAGACGGGTGACTGCGAGGGAGCGAAGCGGACTCAGTGAGCGGCGATGTTGTGAGCGAGCGATAGTTTCTGGAGAGCGCGAGAGGGGGGTGTCCCCCTCTCGCAAGGCGAAAAATGAAATTTTGGAGTGGAAATGGTGTTCTCTGGGGCATCTGAGGTGTGTGAAGACCTCAAAGTGGTCCCCGACTTCAAAGTGGTCCCCATCCTCAATGACCGGTAAGATAGGGGGTCAAACTCAAGTCTGACGACACCTACCGCATATGGACGCATTTGTTGTCACATGGACGTTTCTGATGAAATATCAGCTGCTATTTTAGTATTTAATACCTAAAGTTGGGAAAAAATAAACAAAATAAGGGCGGAGCATAGAATTAACAATAGGGAGGGCTAGTGTCTATATCAATCATGACTTATCTATAAATTGACTCATTTGAAATCATATCGACATTTGGAAGTCATTCTAATCGCTGCTCGTTAAATACATAAACGGATATGAAATACAATTTGCAGCATTGCTGTGGCGTATCAATCGCACTTGCGGGTCAAAAATTCATCGCCACAAGCCAGCCCATAGACATTTTTGGTAGTTTACTTCGACCGGTACTATAACACTGGTCGGTTCACGACCCATTGTCTACTTCTGCTAGCTACCTCAATAATATAAACATGTATTTTCAACCATTTTCCCGTGAGCCAACGTCCACGAACTCTACAACGTTACCCCTCTCGCGTAAAACGTATTGAATTCTTTTGATCTGTCAAAAGTTCAGAACCGAGCAGAAACAGTCGACGGCTCTTAAAAACGGCTGAAATTAGATGTTGCCACATTCGACATAATGAACGGAAGTAGGAGATGAGTCATAGGTAGTCAGAGATAAAGTAGGTACATGTTCATTTATTCAAAGACTAAGCTGTTTCATTATTTTGCTAAGTAAATTAAAAAACTGACTGGTGTCGTAGTAAAGTAAGTAAAAGATCCATGGACAGATTAACAGCGGTTCTGAAGCGATATCCCTTGACACGAATGCGATCTATACCTCAGCATTGTGCTACGAATGCACAGATATGAAATACATATGGATAGGACTCGAGGCAAATTTTTTTAAGAGTGGGTATTTTTCTTTATATTTTTTTAAAAAAATATCCATTATGTACCATAGAAAGTCACGCGATTGAAGTAATACATTACCTAAAAAGTTGAATACAGCAGACGGAGCGTAAAATTATCCAAATTTTCAAGGAGATACCTTTGAAGTCAAGAGGACAATTTTAAAGTCATACTGATTGTCTTTATTCAATACTAAAAGTTGGACAAAAAAAGAAGTGTACTCTTGTCTTATTAATACCTGATACTTCACAGGTCGCATGTTACATTTTTCAAGTCATCACATTCTTTCAATAACATAAACGATGATGAATACAGCAGAGAGAGTGTAAAATTATCCCGAGACTTTGGGGACCACTTTGAAGTCAAAAGGACACTTTTGGAGTCAAATTGACTTTCTTTATTCAATACTAAATGTTGGACAAAAAATGAAGTGCACTTTAGTCCTATTAATAACTGATAATTCACGGGTCGCTTGTTACATTTTATACATTCTTTCAATAACATAAACGATGATGAATACAGCAGAGAAAGCGTAAAATCATCCCAAGTCTTCGGGGACCACTTTGAAGTCAAAAGGACACTTTTGGAGTCAAACTGATTTTCTTTATTCAATACTAAAGTAGACGAAAATCAAAAGAGGTGTACTATAGTCCTATTAATACCCGATTCTTCACAGTCACATCTTACATTTTTAAGTCAACACATTCTTTTAATAACAAAAACAATGATTAATACAGCAGAGAAAGCGTAAAGGTATTCTGAGATTTTGGGGACCACTTTGAAGTCAAAAGGACACTTTTGGAGTCAAACTGATTTTCTTTATTCAATACTAAAAGTAGACGAAAATCGAAGGAAGTGTACTATAGTCCTATTAATACCTGATACTTCACAGGTCACATGTTACATTTTTCAAGTCATCACATTCTTTCAATAACATAAACGATGATGAATACAGCAGAGAGAGCGTAAAATTATCCCAAGTCTTCGGGGACCACTTTGAAGTCAAAAGGACACTTTTGGAGTCAAAGTCATTGTGAAGATCAAATACTAAAAGTTGACAAAAAAGGAAGTGCACTTTAGTCCTATTAATAACTGATAATTCACGGGTCGCATGTTACATTTTCAAGTCATTACATTCTTTCAATAACATAAACGATGATGAATACAGCAGAGAAAGCGTAAAATCATCCTAAGTCTTCGGGGACCACTTTGAAGTCAAAAGGACACTTTTGGAGTCAAACTGATTTTCTTTATTCAATACCAAAAGTTGGACAAAATCAAAGAAGTGTACTATAGTTTTATTAATACCTGATACTTCACAGGTCGCATGTTACATTTTTCAAGTCAACACATTCTTTCTTTAACATAAACGATGTTGAATACAGCAGAGACCGTAAAATCCCCACGTTTTCGAGGACCACTTTGAAGTCAAAAGGACACTTTTGGAGTCAAACTGATTTTCTTTAAGCAATACTAAAAGTTGACAAATATCCAAGGAAGTGTACTATAGTCCTATTAATAACTGATACTTCATAGGTCGCATGTTACATTTTTCAAATTAGAACATTGCTTCAATTACGCAAAAGAAGTTGAATAAAGCAGAGAGAGTGTACAATCATTCGATTTTCCCGGGGACCACTTTGAAGTCAAAAGGACACTTTTGGAGTCAAACTGATTTTCTTTTCAATACTAAAAGTTGACAAATATCCAAGGAAGTGTGCTATAGTCCTACTAATACCTGATACCTCACAGGTCGCATGTTCCATTTTTCAAGTTAGAACATTGCTTCAATACACAAAAGAAGTTGAATAAAGCAGACAGACTGTACAATCATTCGAAATTCCCGGGGACCACTTTGAAGTCAAAAGGACACTTTTGGAGCCAAACTGATTTTCTTTATGCAATATTAAAAGTTGGACAAAAAAGGAAGTGTACTATAGTTTATTAATACCTGATACCTCACAGGTCGCATGTTACATTTTTCAAGTGACAAGTCAACACATTCTCTCTTTAACTTAAACGATGTGGAATACAGCAGAGAGACCGTAAAATCATCCCAAGTTTTCGAGGACCACTTTGAAGTTAAAAGGACACTTTTGGAGTCAAACTGATTTTCTTTATTCAATACTAAAAGTTGACAAATATCCAAGGAAGTGTGCTATAGTCCTACTAATACCTGATACCTCACAGGTCGCATGTTCCATTTTTCAAGTTAGAACATTGCTTCAATTACGCAAAAGAAGTTGAATAAAGCAGACAGAGTGTGCAATCATTCGAATTTCCCGGGGACCACTTTGAAGTCAAAAGGACACTTTTGGAGTCAAACTGATTTTCTTTATTCAATACCAAAAGTTGGACAAAATCAAAGAAGTGTACTATAGTTTTATTAATACCTGATACTTCACAGGTCGCATGTTACATTTTCAAGTCAACACATTCTTTCTTTAACATAAACGATGTTGAATACAGCAGAGAGACCGTAAAATCATCCCACGTTTTCGAGGACCACTTTGAAGTCAAAAGGACACTTTTGGAGTCAAACTGATTTTCTTTAAGCAATACTAAAAGTTGACAAATATCCAAGGAAGTGTACTATAGTCCTATTAATAACTGATACTTCATAGGTCGCATGTTACATTTTTCAAGTTAGAACATTGCTTCAATTACGCAAAAGAAGTTGAATAAAGCAGAGAGAGTGTACAATCATTCGATTTTCCCGGGGACCACTTTGAAGTCAAAAGGACACTTTTGGAGTCAAACTGATTTTCTTTTCAATACTAAAAGTTGACAAATATCCAAGGAAGTGTGCTATAGTCCTACTAATACCTGATACCTCACAGGTCGCATGTTCCATTTTTCAAGTTAGAACATTGCTTCAATTACACAAAAGAAGTTGAATAAAGCAGACAGAGTGTACAATCATTCGAAATTCCCGGGGACCACTTTGAAGTCAAAAGGACACTTTTGGAGCCAAACTGATTTTCTTTATGCAATATTAAAAGTTGGACAAAAAAGGAAGTGTACTATAGTTTTATTAATACCTGATACCTCACAGGTCGCATGTTACATTTTTCAAGTGACAAGTCAACACATTCTCTCTTTAACTTAAACGATGTGGAATACAGCAGAGAGACCGTAAAATCATCCCAAGTTTTCGAGGACCACTTTGAAGTCAAAAGGACACTTTTGGAGTCAAACTGATTTTCTTTAAGCAATACTAAAAGTTGACAAATATCCAAGGAAGTGTGCTATAGTCCTACTAATACCTGATACCTCACAGGTCGCATGTTACATTTTTCAAGTTAGAACATTGCTTCAATTACGCAAAAGAAGTTGAATAAAGCAGACAGAGTGTACAATCATTCGAATTTCCCGGGGACCACTTTGAAGTCAAAAGGACACTTTTGGAGCCAAACTGATTTTCCTTATGCAATATTAAAAGTTGGACAAAAAAAGGAAGTGTACTATAGTTTTATTAATTCCTGATACCTCACAGGTCGCATGTTACATTTTTCAAGTCATCACATTCTTTCAATAACATAAACGATGATGAATACAGCAGAGAGAGGGTAAAATTATCCCGAGATTTTGGGGACCACTTTGAAGTCAAAAGGACACTTTTGGAGTCAAACTGATTTTCTTTATTCAATACCAAAAGTTGGACAAAATCAAAGAAGTGTACTATAGTCTTATTAATACCTGATACTTCACAGGTCGCATGTTACATTTTTCAAGTCAACACATTCTTTCTTTAACATAAACGATGTTGAATACAGCAGAGAGACCGTAAAATCATCCCACGTTTTCGAGGACCACTTTGAAGTCAAAAGGACACTTTTGGAGTCAAACTGATTTTCTTTATTCAATACCAAAAGTTGGACAAAATCGAAGAAGTGTACTATAGTTTTATTAATACCTGATACTTCACAGGTCGCATGTTACATTTTTCAAGTCAACACATTCTTTCTTTAACATAAACGATGTTGAATACAGCAGAGAGACCGTAAAATCATCCCACGTTTTCGAGGACCACTTTGAAGTCAAAAGGACACTTTTGGAGTCAAACTGATTTTCTTTAAGCAATACTAAAAGTTGACAAATATCCAAGGAAGTGTGCTATAGTCCTACTAATACCTGATACCTCACAGGTCGCATGTTCCATTTTTCAAGTTAGAACATTGCTTCAATTACACAAAAGAAGTTGAATAAAGCAGACAGAGTGTACAATCATTCGAAATTCCCGGGGACCACTTTGAAGTCAAAAGGACACTTTTGGAGCCAAACTGATTTTCTTTATGCAATATTAAAAGTTGGACAAAAAAGGAAGTGTACTATAGTTTTATTAACACCTGATACCTCACAGGTCGCATGTTACATTTTTCAAGTCAACACATTCTCTCTTTAACTTAAACGATGTGGAATACAGCAGAGAGACCGTAAAATCATCCCAAGTTTTCGGGGACCACTTTGAAGTCAAAAGGACACTTTTGGAGTCAAATTGATTTTCTTTATTCAATACTAAAAGTTGACAAAAATCCAAGGAAGTGTACTATAGGCCTATTATACCTGATACTTCACAGCTGGCATGTTACATTTTTCAAGTCAACAATTCTTTTTAATTTTCCTTAAAGCCCCCACTCAATTATCAGATTTATCTAATATAAATATTATTTCCTTGATAAAATATTCAATGGAAAACAAAAGAATGACAAACTGTTAATGGGCTGTTGACACATTCGCTAATGTGAGAACCAGGGATTGAGAAGGGCGCCTTTAAAAGAAGCTGAACATAGCTGATGGAACATGTAATCAAGTGGAATTTCCGTGGACACCTTTACAGACATTTTGGTGTCATATGTATTTTTTCAATACAATACCAATGCGTGATAAATCAGTAGAAATGTAGAATAATCCTACAAGTAACTCTGTTCTATAAACTCAATCTCATACACACATACAAATGGACGTTGAGCATTATTTAGCCAAAAAAATCTTTATTTAACTGCATACATAAATTTTAACAGTAGAGTAAAGCACAAGAGCAGTTTTTCTCTATAAAGTAAAATAACTACTTTCAATAACCGGAAAAATGAGATAAAGGGCATCAATTTCACAAAAATAAAAGCACATTACCTAAAGGCCAATACAGTCCTGTTGTGCTATGTAGAGAATAGCTTTTTGTGACACATATGTTTATGAAGATAGATACCTTTGATAGCACATTTCAAAAAATGTCAAAAAAGCTGCATTACCACTAATACAAAATTGAAAATATTATTATAATTTGAACATCACAGTAAGATTATCCTGAGAACAAGTCAGCCAGTGGTATGAGATGAGTAGTGTTTAGAGAAAGAGATTTTTTGATCAATAATGGAAAACATAGCATCAATGACACTTGGCTCTCATTTGATTTGATGAGGCAGGCCACAGTGTGTATACTTAACTATGTTTACCCTTGGCAACATGCATACAAAGTTTCATAGCCATTGGAAGAGGGATTTCAGAAAAAATGATTTTTGACCAAATATGGGAAAAGTTGCGCAAAAATGCCTATATGAAAATATTCACCAAAAATTTGAAGACACTCAACTGAGGTTGCCTCTAGATACATTAAAAACAAATTTCAAACCAATCAAAACATTTACTTCAAAGAAAATTATTTTTTGACCAAAATATTGCCCCAAAATGCAAACAAGCGACCTAGCGGCCGATATAGCTCCGCTGTGTTTATATGTAGAGAATAACTATTTTAGACACATGTTGATGAAGAAGGTGGAAATCTTTGATAGCTCAATGCAGTGGCCAGAAAAAAGTGGCTAAAATAGCTGTAAAAATACACAATTGAAGATTTCATCATACTTTGAATATATCACATCGGATCATCCCTATGACCATGTCAACCAAAGCTATCTGATGAGTAGTTTTTTGAGAATAAAATTTCCTGACCAAAAATGGCAACAATTGCCCCTAAAAACAAAAACTGCAGATTTCATTATAATTTCAAAAGATCAAATTTAGTTCATCAATAGAAACCTGTATACCAAATTTCAAAGCTGTTAGACCAGTACTTTTTGAGAAACACATTTTTTGACCAAAAATGGAAAAAATTGCCCCAAAAATTACAAAATTGCAGATTTCATCATAATTTCAATAAATATCACTTAGTTCATCAATAGAAACCTGTATACCAAATTTCAAAGCTGTTAGACCAGTACTTTTTGAGAAACACATTTTTTGACCAAAAATTGGAAAAATTGCCCCAAAAATACAAAATTGCAGATTTCATCATATATTCAAGATATCATATTTAGTTCATCTGTAGGAACCTGTATACTAATACCAAATATCAAAGCTGTCAGATGGGCGGTTTTGATGAAATAAAGTTTTGACCAAAAATGACAAAAAAAATTCCTTAAAAGTACAGATTTGCATATTTCATTACAATTTGAACAAATCTAAGTTGGGTTATCCCAAGGGACCTATATACAAAATAACAAAGCTGTCTGACCAGCGATTATGAAGAAGATTTTTTACCAAAACGCCTTTTTTGGCGCTAATTTGCATATTTTCAACAATATCAAAAAATACCGTCAAGGACAGTGTGCTCACATTCAGTTTGAATTGGTAAATTCAAGAAATATTTAAACCAGAAAAACAAGAATGACAAAAGCAAATAAGGTCTGCAACTTAGGTACTGGAGGTCGTCTTTGGGAACATGCATATCATCTTCTATAGCAACGGGACAAGCAGATCCTACATACAGAAAGCAACGTCAACAAAAAAATTAGCCAGAGAAGCTTGACAAAAAGAAAAGGTGGGAGAGTGGGGAAAAAATAAAGAGTGGGGGAAAAAATAAAGAGTGGGAAAAAATGTACAAGGGATCTGGTAAAAAGTAATGCTACCTCATCAATCTTCTAGCCCCTACCCCTCCTGAATATCAAATGTTCCACCCTTACATAAAACCAGCTGACAGGAAATGTATTTACAACCTTGGGGATGTTTTAATTAATGCTATGAGTGCTATCATTCAAATGTAAACAACACTTAAATCAGTTACAGATAGTGAAATGCCTTCCACTGTGGGGGGATTACAACATCTGGAATTATCCTGGATCCTAATTTCTCATCAGTTCTTATGTGTCTTAACATGCAAAAGTTGCAAAAATTGGTTCGCAATGAAAATATTTACTTCAACTTTGTTTTCTGGATCAAATTTTACTACAAATTGATATTAAATTTGACAAAATTATGTTCACAGCCTTCGAAACTCTCTCACAACATATCCTGGGTTGGTGTAGGTCATTTAAGGTCACAAACTGAGAAAATTACCTAAAATATAAAAATTTGGGGGTTTCCCAACACTTTGAGCAGAAAATTTATCAAATAACATCCCTCGGGACTTTCGTACCAAATTACAAAGCTATCAGACAAGTAATTTTGAGAACAAGTTGTCTGTCCAAGAGCTTTAAAAAGAAAATATTTTTTAAGATTTTTTGACCAAAAATGACAAAAATTGCTCCAAAACAGTAATATTTCAAATTTTGTCGTAACTTCAACAATTAGAAGGGTAACACCCTTGTAAACATCCAATCCAAATTTGAGAGCAATTGGGCTAGCGGTTTCTGAAAAGATGAAATTTTACTTACAATGAGAAAAATAACCAAAAAATTCAGCAAAAATACAAAATTCGAGATATCTTCACAATATTCATAAAACTGATTTTCATCAACCTGAGGAACCTGTATACTAAATATCAAAGCTATCAGATTTGTTGTTTTTGAATAAAAAAATTTTTGACCAAAAATTCGGAAAATTGCCCTAAAATTACAAATATGAAAATTTCAATTCAATTTGTATAAACTTGACTGAGGTCATCCTGAGGAACATGTATACCAACTTTCAAAATAATCAGATGAGTGGTTTCAGAAAAAATACCGCAATTATATGGTGTCGCTCAAATTTGATCAGAATTGGTATATACCAGTATGGGTTACCAATGATCAACAATAAATGTTGTTTCTATCTGTTCAGTGGAGGAAAATTCTACGTTGATGTTATGGCAATGATTTCTGCACAGTACAACCAGAAAAAAAATATGAGCTAACAACAAGAAATATTTAAACCAGAAAAACAAGAATGACAAAAGTAATTAAGGTCTAACTTTTGGTACTGGAGGTCAACTTTAGCAACATGCATAGCAGAAACAAGCCCCTCTTAGTTTAGTATAAACGGTCTTCCCCCATCTACTGTCTATGGTTGCAGCTGGTCTGTTAATATGTAACAGTTCATAAACTACAGGAAATGACTCAAGATCAGTGGAGTTTGCCTGTTTCTCACTGGCATGCCTCCTGCACATTTGCTGGATTTCACTTTTTCTTACCTCATTTGCACATTTTTGACACTGATATGTTCATTTGAACAAATTCACATCTCAACCCCTGCATCTACCTGTACACCAAATACTGAGATGGTAGCTTTGGAGGTATGGGAGCCTTTGTGTGTGACGGACATACATCTGCACATACCCACAAATATGCAGACATACAGACATGCAAATTAGATGCAAATGAACTGATTCAGCTTTTACGATAACCTCACATTGGTACACCAAATGTGAGCTAAAAAACATTTTTTTACTAAAAACTGAAAAAATTACCCCAAAAATGGAAACATGCAAATTTCATCCCAAATTTGAAAGACCTAATTTAGAATACCTAAAGGAACCTGCACACCAAGTTTCAACCCAATCTAACCAACGGTTACAGAGGTTTAGGAATTTGCAGTGTTTTTTCTTTTTTCCCCTCATTTGCATATTTTTGACACTGACAAGTTCATTTGAACCAATTCACATCTCCATCCCTAGGTGCACCTGTACACTAAATACTAAGACAGTAGGTGCTGTGGTTTAGGTGTTTTTGATGTGGACGGACATACATACATACGTACATACATACATACATACATACATACATACAGACATGCAAATCGGATGCAAATGAACTGATTCAGCTTATATGATAACCTCACATTGGTATACCAAATGTGAGCTAGTATTAAAAAATATATATTCTCAAATCATATTTTTCATCTACGCAACAAATAACAAATCAGTAAGTACTGCGGTTATCAAGATATTTGAGTGACTGGACGCCTCACAAACGGACATACATACATACTGATAAAGGATGCCGGACAGATACCCATCCCAATAGCGTCAAAAGACTATCGTATAGTAGCTAAAAATGAAAATTTCACCACAATACTAACGAAAATCACCATAAACATCCCGCATACAGAGTTTCAACAAAATCTAGACTGCCGTTACAGAGTTTAAGCGTTTGCTGGATTTTCTCTGTTTTCTACCACATTTCTTTTTTTTACCTCATCATCCTATTTTGAAGACTGGCACTTTCATTTGAACAAATTCACATCTCCACCCCCAGGTGCACCAGTACACCAAATACTACAATGGTAGTGCTGCGGTTTTTGAGTTTTCGATGTGCACGAAGATAGCATGCACACATACTAACATACATAAATGTAGACACCGCTGACCTACCATAAAAACTCTTTTTGGTATAATATACATACATGTATACACCAAATGTGAGCTAAAAATTGTCCTGAAAATAGAAAATTGTGGATTTATCAAAATTTGAATATTTCACAATTTGATCATCCCTATGAACCTGTATAACAAATATCAGTGCTGTCAGACAAGGGGTTTTGGTGTAAAAAATTCTATTTTGTTTCATCAAACCTTAAAGCCCAATACAGCAGCAAATGTGTTGTAAACCAATCTCAAATTATCCTCAGTTTTCCAAGGGTTTTCTTCAAGTAAGACACATTAAAGACCAAAAAAGTGTACAACACTGTCGATAGCCTAAGAAGTAGCATTTAAATTCAAACTTTTAACATGATTTTAGATTTTCCGAGAATTTCAAAAAAAAGTCATTGACAATGACATAGTCCCCACTTGTAATAGGAGTATTAGTCTTGATGGGGCAGGGAAATGTGGTAATTAAGAAGTATCACTGGAGTGTATATGTTCAGATCTATGGGCACATAGGTCTATGTCATTGTTCCAAATTTGAAACAAGAGGCATGTCTAAGTTCAAGTTCTAAATCGGGAAAAAAGATCAGACCTCTAGCTGTATTGGCCAGCCAAGAAACACATATGCGCATAATAAACGAGGTACAAGATGTGACATCTTAAGGTCTATTATCCTATCAAAATTGAAGCGTAAAGAACTTGTGGTTACTGAGTTGTGCATATATATGTATAATCAAGGTCAAAGGTCATCAAGGTCATGTCACATTGCTAAGTTATCCCTATATACCAAAAATCAGACCTCTAGCTCTATTGGTTCGCTTAAAATTAGATATGCACATAATTAATGAGGTACAATATGTGGTGTCATAAGGTGTCCCATCATATCAAATATGAAGGGTGTAGCACTTGTGGTTACTGAGTTATGAACAAATATGTATATTTGAGGTCAAAGGTCACGTGACATTTTGTCAAAAAAATTGTATTGCTAAGTTATCCCTATATACCAACAAGTCATCGTTGATGACACAGTCCCCACTTGTTAATGGGTACTTTCATTACAGGTCCTCAGGGAGGATAGAGTCGTCTTCATTAGGTCTGTGATAAAAATACTTTGATACAGATGGTACTCAATGGCCAAAAATGAGTTCCATGGTGATGAAAACATAAAACCAATGTAGGCCACCAGTGTTCTCCCCAGGATCAAGCAAAAGCGTATCGGCTAATTTGCATAATCATTTGCATATCATTAATTTATATTTGCATATGGATATAAGCTTGCACATGCACCCATGCATTCATGTACACTCACAACAAAATGCAATTGGTAACACACAAGTATGCAATTTGAACATCATGGAAACTTTATTACACTTAAATAAATCATCACAGTATAGTACAATTGCAATAAAAATAGAAGATTCAAACAGTAACAGCAAGTTCAGATTGAAAGCAAGAAATGGTTCGTCTGATTGGAGTTTCATTAATATTGCTAATAAAATTGTCAAAAATTGCCAACAAAGAGGAAAATTCATAAGTTTAAGCTTTACACAATTCAAATGTAATTGAGTTTTATATCATTTTTGAACGACAAACGCCGCGAATAATGTTTCATCACAGGGATCAATTTCAACCCGCCCCCCCCCCCCCCCCGACCCTGTAACTACCACTGCCACTGAACATCGTCGTTCGATTCTTGATTTTAAAAATAACACCAAGATGATCACAAAACATGAACTAAGTACGACTAGAATCACTCGAAAATCAGGTGTAAAATCTTTCAGAGAACGTGTCAGAGTGGAACCACACGCGACGCCAGGATCGATGTCAACACGTTATAAACACGTCGGCCAACATGGCCGCCGCCATATTGGAATTTATGCAATGTGAACTCGATCGCGATCGTGATAGTACTCGGACAAAAAAAAAAGATCATAGTTGTAAAATCATAATCAACCTAACTAGTCAACTGCTTCTTTTGTTTCTTTTGCGGTCCATTTCGTTGATCAAGGCATGGGAATGTGATCAAAGCCCCCGCTAGTGCTACACCGCCTAACTCTGTGAGTACTTGTCCTCGATGTATACCGACTAAAGGTCTTTGTTGGTCGTAATAGTCATTGTAGAATGAAAACTTGTGAACAACCCAGCCGATTCTTCCATTGTTTTAACGTTCCTCTCAACACTTACGGACAAGTTATCGGACGCATACCATACTTCACACCTTCCACTCTTTCACGAGGTTGAAAGTTGCAGTGAGCGCTAATGTGTAGACAATGCATGCAACAGCTGGTAGCTATGCAGAGCGCTAGCGTGTTAAAAGGATGGCGGGAATATTTTAAAGCGTAGCGGGGAGTATCAAAGCGTAGCGGGAGAGGCGAAAGCGTAGCGGGAACCGCTACGCTAAATGGCCTGGGAGAACACTGGCCACTATCCTAAAGGTCATAAATGAGTCAACTGGGAATTAGTTGACAGGATGTTGCAAAACATTTTTCATACTATCCTAACATGTCATGTCTGAGTTATGGCTCAGTACATGAGAAAATCGTTAGCAAAATCGCTGCCATGCAGCGATATTTGATCTTACTGTTTAAAATATCAACAAGTACATGTATATGTATGACATAAGTCAATGTCCAGGTACAAACTTTGAATAAAATCAGTTGAGACTTGCCAGAGTTATGGCTCTCGACATAAAAAAAAACATAACAAAATTGCCACCATGTGGCCATATTGGACCATATCCAGAAACAAATCGACGTACATATGTATACTATAAGTCAATGTCTTTGTTCCAACTTTGAATAAATTTGCTTGATACATGTGTGAGTTATGGTTTAGGACATGAAAAATCGTAAAAAAATGGCCACACGGTGGCCATATTGGATCATATCACAAAACAAATCAATGTGAATATGTATGACATAGGTCAATGTCCTTGTACCAACTTTGAATAAAATCAGTTGAGATATGCCTGAATTATGGCTCTGTACACGAAAAAATCGTAACAAAATGGCCGCACAGCAGCCATATTGGATCATATCACAAAACAAATTGACGTGAATATGTATAACATTGGTCAATGTCCTTGTACCAACTTTGAGTAAAATCGGTTCAAATATGTCTGAGTTATGGCGCTGTACATGAAAAAATTGTAATAAAATGGCCATCTGGCGGCCATATTGGATCGTATCACAAAACAAATCGACATGCATATATATGACATAGATCAATGTCCTTGTACCAAGTTTGAATAAAATCGGTTGAGATATGCCTGAGTTATGGCTCTGTACATGAAAAAATCCTAACAAAATGGCCACCTGGCGGCCATATTGGATCGTATCACAAAACAAATTGACGTGCATATCTATGACATTAGTCAATGTCCCTATACAAAGTTTGAATGAAATCGGTTGAGATATGCCTGAGTTATGGCTCTGTACATGAAAAAATCGTAACAAAATGGCCGCCTGGCGGCCATATTGAATCGTATCACAAAACAAATTGACGTGCATACCTATGACATTGGTCAAAGTCCTTGCACCTTTTTGAATAAAATCGGTTGAAACATGTCTGAGTTATGGCTCTGTACATGAAAAAATCGCAATAAAATGGCCGCCTGGCGGCCATATTGGATCGTATCAGAAAACAAATTGACGTGCATCTGTATGACATATGAAGTAATCCTTGTACCAAGTTTGAATGAAATGGCTCCAAGCATCTCTGAGATATCTGCGTGAACGGACGGACGGACGCACGCACGCACGGACATGACCAAACCTATAAGTCCCCCCGGACGGTGTCCATGGGGACTAAAAATCAGACCTCTAGCTCTATTGGCTCGCTCAAAATTAGATATGCACATAATTAATGAGGTACAATATGTGGCGTCATAAGGTGTCCTATCATACCATATATGAAAGGTTTAGCACTTGTGGTTACTGAGTTATGGACAAATATGTATATTTGACGTCAAAGGTCATCAAGGTCACGTGACATTTTGTCAAAGTGTCTGAGATATCTGCGTGAACGGATGGGTGAACGGATGGACTCACGGACGGATATGTCCCAATCTATAAGCCCCCTGGACTTTATCTGTGGGGACTAAAAACTGTGTCACTGCATCCTTTTTGCAATATGAATACGATGAGAAACTAAATTTTTATTTTTCTTGGCCTTATACATTGGCTTTATATGGGAGTCTATTGAGAGCTGCCTTATACATGGGAGTCTATGGAGGTGTAAACTAAAAAGTCCTCTAACACGGCCAAATTTGATCACATTGTGAAACAAATTGACGTGCATCTGTATGAGGTAGGGTACTATCCTTGTACCAAGTTTGAACAAAATCGCTCCAGGCGTCTCTGAGATATCTGCGTGAATGGACGGACGGACACACGGACGGACGGACGGACGCACGGACATGACCAAACCTATAAGTCCCCCCCGGACGGTGTCCTTGGGGACTAATAATCATATGACAGGAAAATAAAGATTACAACAAATAGTTGGCATTCGTGTGTTGTGCATTAAGTAAATGGCATCACGCTTGTTTCTGGTATGATCATGGTGTGTATGTGCGGGGAAATACTGTTTTTTTTTTTACTTTTCTGTTGGTCGCCAATTTTTGAGTACGTCACCAGTTTATTATTCAGCCTGTTAAAACGTGTAGGCATGGTCCAAATCAGCAAGCAGTGATAACTCTGATCTTTCCACATCATTTCCAAGAACTCTGTTATCTGGAGAGATTAAAATTGAAAAATTTATTACCAGTAAGCAAATCAATCCAGTCATCATTATCAGAAGATAAAATGTATGCAAATTAAGAAAGAAACACAAATATAATATCTTTTTGGTTAATTATATACACACCAAATATGAGCTAAAAACCGACTAAAGCAGGTCTGTTCATTATAAGCACATATGTAAAATTATGACTACGGTAAGTATTGAAATGGAGACATACAATAAGAGACATAACAAAATACATAAATGAGTACACTATAGGTGTAACCGTAAAGACTCAAATTGTGTGCTGAACACACATGAGGCTGAGATTGGGATTTGGCTCAGCTGTTTGTCTATGGCTTCTGCGCTAGGTGACTGGTGCTATATGTTGTGAGTTCAAATCCGACTGAAACCACAATATATTACAAAAGTGTATGGACACAAATTCCATGAGCACAATCATGCTGTATTCAGTTTAGATTGTCAGCTTGAATTTACAGCTATAGACATCAGTTAAGACTGATGACACAGTCCTTGACGTAAAAGAACTTTAATTTGTCATTCAAAGTCACTGAAATGTACGTTGTACCAATGATGTGAAATGACCTAAGTTACAATGAAAACAATGTCAAGGCATGTAGAGTACGAACTCAACACATGGAAACTAGACAATATGGCTGCCTCCAAGTGCTAAATTTGCTTTCCTGTGCGTGCATGATACAGCCTTGGGGCTTAGTGGGCCAGGGTCGGGTGTTGGAGTATATTTCTATTCTTTCAAGTATCATCATAAATCCCTGACAAACTGTGTTTAAAACCCTTCCCCCAAAATACCACGGACAGGTAAAAAAAATCTAAGTTGTCAAAGAGCAGTCGGGGGGGGGGGTTCACTTCCATTACTTGCCAATATGTATATGCGCCGCCCAATGGGGTGGGTATTTCAGCAACGTGGTCCAAAATGGGGGGGGGGTCAATTCCACTGTAAACCATGGTCTAAAATGGGGTTGAAGTTTGAGTGCCACACAAGAACAAATTTTAAGTCTGTTCCCATCTCGCTAGCAGGGTTCTGAGCTGCACTCAATAAGCATGGATATCTTTTCTGTGGCAGGGGAACCATTACAGAGACCCCCTGGCTTAAAGTAAATATGGACTTTGTTTTAAAACATTGTCACTGATTTGTCAGAACTCTACATATGGCAGATTTTGCCCAATAGAAAATACCCAAACAAAGTGGCTCTACTGCTCCTAGTATTATTCAGGTCGACCATGGCCATATGAAGTAGTATTGCTTTACAGACAAACAGCGAGGTTTGTTGTGAATTGTAATTTAAAAAAAAAATACCACTCAGACTGTAACTGCAGATAACTGATAATTTGCAGAAGCTGGACCAAAATTTGGTGAGAGTGAAAGGCATTTTCTTTCACAAAATTTGTTAGTATTTCCTCATGATTTTTCGGAATCATGGCTTGGCCAGCAACAAAATAGCTCTAAACGCAGTATAAGCTTACAGTGGTAGGCTTTGCCGGGGCAAATACTTGCTTTTTCCGTTTTAAAAATGTTGACGCTATGACTGTTGACCTGGGTCAAAGAGGTCATAAAGGTCTAAAATGGGGTCCTAAAACAACGAGATTTTAGGTCTAAAATGGGCCCTGGGTTTTATACCTGCGGCCGCACACATCTACCACTTCTCTGAACAAGTACTCCCCCCTCCCCCCCGAGAGAGGTACAGCAGTTCTAGCTCTGCGTTATATAATGCCGGAAACACACAGCATCGTACGCAGGGCCATCATTCAATGTGCGATGTTTCTGTGTAAGTTCACAGTGTAATTTGATTTTGGACGAAGACAATCAGCACTCGCACACAGGCGTTCTGTTTACTGGATAGTTTGTATAAGTGTAGTTTATGCTACGTTCCGATGTTCTGTTCCGTAAAAGTCTACGGAACAGAACGTCGGAACCATGGTCGGAACGTAGCATAAAACAAACTGCCCAGTAAATAGCTCTGCATGGCCATGGCAGGGCTGTGTGTTAGCGGCGCGGCGTTTAGTTTATACGACCTCCCAACACATGTGGTGGGAGGCCGTATAACGCCGGTAACACACAGCCCTGCCATGCAGAGCTACCCAGTAAACAGAACGCCTGTATGCGAGTATGAAATATAACGTCGAGCAACAAGATTGAAATTAATGACTGTGTGAGCTGTACTCACTCAGTAAACTTCTAGGCCATATGGACATCCGCATATCTGTACAATGATCGGTGGGTCGCTGGTCTCGACCGTGCTGTGTGCAGCGCAATCTCCCATGATGCTAATGTGAGACACCCTAACCAGGTGAAAAAATTGGACGCGCAGTTTGGGCTGGTAAAATGCGTCGGGATTTTGAAAAAGTAATAAAGTGAGCGCATGTATCAAAAAGGACCAAAATAACAGATTAGTATTGGCAATGTTACAAAGTTGAACAACTTTATGCAAATATAGGAATGGAAAAATCCCTGGACTGCGTAAAATTTCAGTTCAGTTACAACTACGGGGACCACTTTGAAGTCAGGGACCACTTAGAGGTCTTCACAGAGGTGACATTTATCTGAGACTGAAACAGTACTTTTGTTGTGTGTCTTAGACGTGGTTCACATACAACAAAACAAACAAACATGATTTTGTTTTGTTTGTATTATTTATGACACACTTATGGTTTTATTTGCAGTGAAGATGTAAATTTAATCTTAAATCACCCGCTGTCTGCTCATTTCATTGCTCATTTAATATTTCTCATTCTGCATTACCACATAGTAGTTTCCCCAAAACCATCAAACTCATTCTATTCTAATCAAAACACATTCGCTTTTGTTAAGAAAAACATCGGTAAGATAATTCACTGTAACAGTGTTCGCATTTACGAAAAAAATGCGTCCATAGAAAACTCATAACAATGAAAAAATGCTTAGAGAGTCGATCCAATGCGTAATAATATTACGCATTGGATTGAGTCTCTACGCATTTTTTCATTGTTATGAGTTTTCTATACGCAAACGGTTAAATAGTAAAATGTTTGCGAAAACACTCTCCGCGACTGAGCTTAGGTGACGACAACCAGACGAGATGAATGCCCGCTTAACATTAAATTTGTTGCAACATTTCTGTCAATCACTCATTTTGTGTGGAAAGTTTCGGATTCTCTGAGTGTAGTGTGAAAAATCGGCATCATCGGCGAGTCAGAGGCACGTTATCTGCAGCTGTGCCTATGAACTTACTACGTTGCTAATTTTCAGGCGAGCGATAGTTTCTGAAACTTATGACACAAAGTGAGTGATTGACAGAAATGTTGCAATAAATTAAATGCAAACAGCGCACGATCATCGCGTCTCGCTGTCTCCAAATTTGATCAAAGCAGATATGCAGCATGGCGTCGGAAGGAAACATATCTATTTTCTTTCAAACTTGCTCCACGAGTTCGTGAAAAAAATGATTCAGAGGGTCCATCGAAATACACTATCGGGCAACCCAACATGGAGAACATGGAGAGGTGCAGTGACATTGAACCCATGCCGGAATCCACGACGTATTGTCCTGTTGTCTTAAGCAACAGGGGATCAGCGCCATGGTGAAGCCGTGAGCCGTGACGATGATGCGCCAGTCGGCAACGGTCGGCAACACACATGCCTGTGACCGTGGATTCTAGTACGTGAAATAATCAATGAAAAAAAATACCCATCCAAATAAACAGTTGCTTCTAAAAAAATCAGTTCTAGCTCATTTTTTTAATCTAGAAAATGCGTCGGTATTGCTCTGAGAATAACTTGATTTGTTGAGAAGATCATACTCGTAGTGACCGTGACGTTGGCAGCCAGCGCGGCGGCGTAAAACTAGCTGCAGTCGACTCATGAACTTCGAATCGTCGATCAAAATCACATCTTTTCGGCGCCTTTTTCTCACAAATTCAGCGAAATTGAAGTTTTTCATACATATTTTTGGAATCAAGTATACCTTTCGAACGGGCTTTCTTCGGGAAAAAATATTCCATCGGCAAGGTGCTAGTGCCGTGGTCGACGCCACATTTCTTTTTGACGTCATCGTTAAAAATCATAACCTAAGATGACTTTAATACTAATCAAATCAATTACACTGCTCGTAACAAAGACAACACCATAGGCGCGTCCATCAGCCAATCACACTATTTAACAAACAAAAGATCGGGTTCAAAAAGCCACAAACGGGTATTTAGAAACTGTTTGTGCAGTTCCATGCGGGGAAAGGGGTCGCGAAACTGCTAATCGTACGTGTGCCGTTTAACAGCTGGCAGTGCAATCCCGAAATTACAGGTCTATAAAAATAATCTCATGACGTTAAAAGTAGCCGGGAAAAAGTGCAAAACAGCCGGGTTATTTACCCGGCACCCGGCTTCTAAGGACAACACTGCAATACAATTTTTTTGGACATAATGTCACATGACCTCGATGACCTTTGACCTTGAATATACGTATATGTCCATAACTCAGTAACCACAAGTGCTACAGCCTTCATATTTGGATGATGGAGACCTTATGACACCACATCCTGTACCTCATTAATTATGCGCATATCTAATTCTGAGCCAGCCAATAGAGCTAGAGGTCTGATTTTTGGTATATAGGGATAACTTAGCAATACAATTTTTTTGACATAATGTCACGTGACCTCGATGACCTTTGACCTTCAATATACGTATATGTCAATAACTCAGTAACCACAAGTGCTACAGCCTTCATATTTGGTATGATGGGAGACCTTATGACACCACATCCTGTACCTCATTAATTATGCGCATATCTAATTCTGAGCCAGCCAAAGAGTTAGAGGTCTGATTTTTGGTATATAGGGATAACTTAGCAATACAATTTTTTGGACATAATGTCACGTGACCTCGATGACCTTTGACCTTGAATATACGTATATGTCCATAACTCAGTAACCACAAGTGCTACAGCCTTCATATTTGGTATGATGGGAGACCTTATGACACCACATCCTGTACCTCATTAATTATGCGCATATCTAATTCTGAGCCAGCCAATAGAGCTAGAGGTCTGATTTTTGGTATATATGGATATCTTAGCAATACAATTTTTTTGACATAATGTCATGTGACCTCGATGACCTTTGACCTTTAATATACGTATATGTCAATAACTCAGTAACCAAAAGTGCTACACCCTTCATATTTGGTATGATGGGAGACCTTATGACACCACATCCTGTACCTCATTAATTATGCGCATATCTAATTCTGAGCCAGCCAATAGAGCTAGAGGTCTGATTTTTGGTATATAGGGATAACTTAGCATTACAATTTTTTTGACAAAATGTCACGTGACCTCGATGACCTTTGCCCTTAAATATGAGTATATGTCCATAACTCATTAACCACAAGTGCTACATCCTTCATATTTGGCCGCCATATTGGATTTTACGTAAAACATGCAATTCCCACTGACACGTACAGTAACTATGAGATGATGTTCAAAATCATACTTTTCCAAGATCGAATTTTGCACATAATATCATTAGTGCAAGATCTTTCAACCATGTTATCCGCTTGGGCCCCGCCAACGCTGCTTGCAGCTTTAATTCTGTTTGGTTTTGTTGGCGTCCGAATTAATTTTAAGGCCTTTGCCTAGTACTATTTTTCGGAGTTTCATAGTTTGAGCGATGATAGGTTGTTGTTGAATTTCATGTTGTTGTCGGCTTTTCTTTGGAAATAGCTGATTTATTCCACGGCCATGTTTTCTGTTACGTTACTGTGATTGTTTATTTTGTATTTAATGTTGTGTTTCAGTTGTTTGTTATGTGTACGATTTTTGTTATTTCTTTTAAGTGTTTGTGTGTTCTATGTCATCTTATCGTATTTTTTGGTAGTTCCCTTTTTGGAGTATTTGGTGGCCCTGAAAAGGGCCGCTTGGTATGGGTTTTTGTTAGCGCTTGGTTTGTTTTGGCGATAAGCCTAGCTTTTTATGCTTCTTTTCGCCGATTCGATGTGCTTGGTGAGTAGGTGTTTGCCGCCTTCTTGTCACTGTGTGTGCTTACATGGACAGTCTGCATAGCCCTTGAATGTGGTCTCGATTTTGATCAAACTTAAAATTAGGAGTATATATCAAAACTGATAAATGATTTATGTGATTACTGTAGCTATAGATAGGCTACATTCAGGACGGGCAGCGACGGGCAGTAATTAGTAGGCAAAACAGGTGGTTTTCACCGTGGGCAGAACTCGGTGCAATGATACTGAACTTTAATAGTAAGCCTGTCACCTTGAAGGTAATGCTGTAGGTGAAACAAGGACACACGATGGTACAAACAACACCACTAGTGAAACGTACACACAGAAATACACGCGTTCCTACGTTGTGCCCACCCGGGCCACGCGATTAAAATATGACTGATACTGCTGGATAGTGTTAATTGGGTCGGTAAACAGTCAATTAATAGTTTAATTGACTACCTGGGTGATTGGCAGGTCGTGTCCAACGACGCATATGCAAAGCAGGCCAAAAGACAAAAGCCCCCAAAGTTATTGACAGCTGGCCAGGGGTCACCATGAATACGTAATGAAGCTTCACTACGCAGAAACTGCGTAGTCAAGCCCTTCTTAACCGGTCAAACTCTCTCGGCATTTTCCGGCATGCTATCCCAAAAAATACCTCGATTACCCCATATTTTTATTACACAAATAACACCGTCTCGTTACTAAGACTGTCCGAAAACTTGTGACAGTACTAATCTACTAGGGCTGTGAACCCATTAAGGTGTGTCTACAATATCACACACTGATATTAGCCAAGTAGATAAAGTTTTCTTTTAACTTTTACGTGCACACTGAAGAGATGATATTGTGTTGCAACTCCGTTAACTCCATATTTAAAATGTCTTCAATGGCATTTTAAATTTCTGGAGCCAGTTCTTGATCTTCCATAGAGAGACTTGTTGATGTTGAATGCAACCTTCTCTTGGCTGTTAAAACGTTGAAGTGACTTTTGATCTGTTTGCCTGTCAACCACTCATGGGGTTGGAAGATACGTTTGCCATCTTGATCTTTCGCAATCCTCATCGATTTCGCTGTGTCCTCGGGATTAGCCTTCACACCGCATTTCTCTCCATTAACAAACACATCTTCTAGCCACTGTTTAACTTCTTTATCCTTCCTTCTTCCGTGGGGTGGTTTCTTCAACGCAAACCCCATACACGGCATATTTGGATGGTCCACGGGCGTTTCCCTTCCATCGGTATGAGATGGCATTATTGGATTAATGGCGGCTGTTTTTTCAGCCCATTTTATTTTGATGGAATCACGATAGGTCTTGTATGGAGCTTGTCGTTGTGTTTATTTATAAGCAAGTGTCTCTCTAGGTTTTGATAAGTGACATATGACTTGGAGCATCCGGGTACTGGACACTGCCAAAACTCGACATCGCATCCATCATCACTGTCGCTGTCATTGTCACTCACAACATCATCACTGATTGGTGTCAGCAAACGATTTGTCTGTGCGCCCATCGGTCGTAAACAGGGAGTTCTGTTTGCACATTGTGTCGTTCCTCTCTAAGGATCATTAAAAATAATTAAATATGTTTAGGAATTAAAATAAACTATGCGTTTTTGACAATCCCACTACTACAGTGTAGGATGTTCACACACAGAAACTACAACGGTTCTAAAACTTCTTAGGGTTGATAAGGTCAAAGGTCATAAAGGGTCATAGAGGTCCTCAAACGGCAGAGAGGCATTATTCAAGACCCGACAAGAGGCGGGTGTGAGTATAAAACATACGGGCAACAACAATAAACCATACAAGCACTTGCACCAGTGCCTTAAAAGTACCAAACACGGACATACGTGGACATAAAAATATTTGGCCTTGGTATTTTTAAACACAAATACTGTCTATGAAACATTTCAAGTTTTGTTTAATTAGAATGTAGCAGTTCAACGCTCACTCGTAATCTTTTAGTCATATGAAAGTAGGTAACGCAATTCGAATTCTACATGAATAATTTTAAATCTTGCATATAAACCGTATGCACATCATTTATTTATGTTTGTTTTCTTTGGTTGAATATGATATATCGGTTGCGGGAAACCAATGTATGTTTTCTTAGCCCTATTTTATTCTGCGTTGTAATGCTTAGTCACTCTCATCTAATTTGTAAATACTGAGTTCTTACCTAGACTCATGTATTCTAATTGTACCACCCTCAAGATCTGGTGTCCCGAAATCAGCTGTAGTTGTTAAGGTACATATAGCTGAGTCATCTGACCGACAAAAATGGTGAACTAACCCATCTCCGATATCATAAGCTCTCCAGTATTTTACTCCCGTCCTGCAAAAGGCAAATTAAAATAGAAATTTCAGTAACGTATTTTTTTCCAATTCATTAGATACTTATTTTAGATTATAATTAAGTGACCCAATTTTAAACATATTGCAAGCACGTACACAAAACAAACTGTATTACTGTGAGCAATTTGTGAAGAACTAATCTGATAGAATGAAAATCTTTATGTAGGGGAGATCATTTGATTTCTGCGTTGGGTGGAGGAAATGGCTATGTCAGCATTTTTTTTCTGTTCATTGTGGCAGGTTTATATTATATAAAATTTATATATTATATGTAAATATTACCTCATGTATTCGATATTGTTATACTTTGAAACACCGGGCCAACTGGACTTGGAGGTTGTTTCTCTGTATCAAGTGATATGCAGCAGGCTCTAGTTCCCTGGATTCCTCCAAAGGACTCGATGGCTTTCTTGAGCTGTTGTGGAGTCTCCACATCATTGCCAGAATGTATGTAATTTCGTACATGCATTTTGACAGGAGCATTTCTGCGATCGCATATATCTTTCCCGTCACTGGACTCAGAGAAATCCAAGCGTTTGATAAGGACACCAGTGACAGCTGATATGGCAGGCAAGCTTACTATAGTTGATGCGCTGTGGTAAAACCCAGCATTATCACATCTAAGATACGCTGTGCTTATCTCAGGGTAGATGCTTTTAAGATGGCGGAGTAGATGTTGAATAATGGCAGTAACTGCAATCCAATTTTGGATTCCATTCTGCCAATACGTGGTAGTATGTTTCTACACCAAGTTCTCCATCAACCCATCTACAGACGACTGAAACATGCCAGCTAATGCCCCTCTTTGCGTAGAAATCGACCATGGTTTCTTTGAATTTCTGTGGTACAAATTTCATTGCCCAATCCATAAATACAACCACAATCCAATCTTTACCTCTAGCTAGTGTAAGGATGTTGTGTTTTGCCCTTTCTTGCTGTAGTGAACGTACTATGTGAGCCCTCCATTTCTCAATATCCAAGCTAACAATGTTTAAGTCAAACAGTACTTCATCCAGAATGTGTACAGGAATATTGACATCTGTTAATGTTTCTCTAATATCGCTACATAGAGTCTTAATGTATTCACATGGTAGACACATCATGTCATGGTCATGTGTGCATTGCGCGGTCAGTTTTGGAGCTTTGGGGTCAGATAAGGCATATGCAATGCAGTGATCGGCGCACTGACTACTCTGTTGCAGGTGACGTCTATAATCAAGTTTAAGGTAGTTGCGACCATTGGCAATTCGTTCTCTAATTCTGCGACACCACGCGGATTCTTGGCCAAATGTTTCAATTTGGTCTATGATTTGATCGAGCTTGTCAAATGCAGCAAGTCCATCGGCTGTCAGAGTGTCTAGTCCTTGTAGTGACTTTAACTGTGAAGCACTGCAAGCCCTACCTATTCTCCATAGACTGGTTTCACTCAAACATTCATAGTTGATTTCCTCACAGTACCTCATGTACAGGGATATCAACCTACCAATGACCACTTTTCGTATCACGTCTGGCATCGGGACACTTTCTCCTGTCGACAATTTCAGGTTGCGGGTACCATAAGCAACGTCCTAAAGTACAAACGAAATGAACGGATAAAAAAAAGTGCGACTGTTTTTACTTCACCATTGATTATATATATATATATATATATATATATATATATATATATATATATATATATATATATATATATATATATATATACACGTAAAACGTACAATGTTCTTTTTACGTAAATAATTGACTTACAGGTGTGTTAAAAATTACGTAAAATTGTAAATCTAATGCCGATTTTGGCGGGTATGTACCGTCTGATAGCGTTTTCAGTATTTCGATATGTTTAGCAACTGCGTTTTCTTTCCACTTTCTCTAACATGTCATAATATCAAATACCCAGCGTGTCACCGGAGCATAACCCAATATTGTCATTATTAATTTCTGTCGATAATAATATTCAGATGTGAACAATAACGTTACACTCTATATGCTGACAAGCTAAATACTTGATGCTTCAAAATGCAAAGGACTGTAGACCAAGAAATTGCTGTTAATATACAAAACCAACGTAGCAAAAAATCGCCAACAGCTATCGCTCATACAACAGAACTAGGATAAATTAAACGTACTTGAGTTTGTAATATGAAGCGCACGAAGTGTTCGACTTTCTCCATTGGCATGCGTCCAGGTCGATATGCTGGAATATTCGCCACTAGATGGCCCGGTCCCTGTTGCCTGGCATGAGAACGGGCCCGACCAACATCCCACACAGTTACGTTCTTTATCGATTGTAACAGTTCTCGTTTCGTGTAATCAAGAGCTACCAAAGACAGAAGCTGGGTTTTCATTTGTGGTAATGAGGCATCTTCAATCGCCTTGACGACTGGTTGGTTCAATGTAATTGTCACGGAGTTGTCTACTTCAGACCCTCCAAAATCATATGAACGAATGTGACCCCATAATTTGTGCGACTGCGAAGGTGCTATCAGTTCCAGCAGCGATTGTACAAGTTTAAGTGACATGTCCTTGTATCGTCTTTTGGTGCGATCTTGTATGGTTTCCCAACTAATCAGATGAAAGCTGGTGTAAGTCAGAATCAACCTGTAATAACTAAATCAACAGATAGAACAAATATCAATGCTATTGAACGCGTACCTAAATGTAAATGTGTCATCAAATTTTAGAAATTAAATTGAATTTTACCAAGAGGAGAATTTCAAATAAAACACGATAACGATACTATAACCAAACATTACTAAAGAGGAAGGTTACCCAACAATTCGGTGATCATCAATTAAAAAATCTGTGAAAGACTGGTGCGAAATCCGTCTTTGTTATTTACTTAATGATGGCACAATTGCGCTCTTTTTATAAAAAAAATATGGTTATAGTGGAAGACAGGAAGTGTTGTAAGAGCGTAGTGCCTAGCATAGTCTACAGGTGCCCTGCACTCACACTTATAAGGCTTCTCCAGTTGTAGACTATGTTAGCCACTAGGCTCTTATATGGGGGCCCGTCCTGGTCAACATTATGTTTAATTAATTTTAATGTGTTAGAATTAATAAATTAATCCTAACACATTAAAATTAATTAACATAATTTTGTCCACTGAGAATAGGCCCTCATACTCTTACGTCACATCCACCTAAGGACACCATCGCGCTACCAGAAAGTGAAAATTAATAACAAAGATTTTTATTGATGAAGACAAGATCCCATTTAAACAACAAAACCTTATGTTACATGCGAAAGTATACTACATAGATGTATATCAGGCAAGTTACAGGGTTAAAAAGAGGGCCCAGGCTTAAAACCTGTTACGAATCCACAATGTGTACCTGGGAAATCTCCTTGAGTTTCTCATTTGATGTCTGGGATGGCATATAACCTTGACTGTGTTGTTTTGTGCTAGTACATGAAGACTGACTGTCTGCCAAAGCACGTTGCTCTGCAACCTCACGCCAACTGGAATGAGCTTCACGACATTTCCTGCATACTCCTGATAAAAAAAATAAAAAATAAAAATTTACTTCCCAAATTGACAGGGCTAATACATCTACGTGTGCGAGACAAAACTTAACAGAACTGTGTTAGGCCTATTTGGTTGCAAAACACGGCTGCTAGTTTGTTTTGAGTAACAGTGTGTGGAGTATTTTACAACTCAAAGCTATACGAAAACGCTGTTATAAACTCTAAATTCGCATCGCTTATTTGTACCTTTCCCTTATCACTCAAAGGAGCTCACATTTAAAAAATCGGCAAAATATAATGTTTTTCCATCTTTGATGGTTGGTGAACAAAAACTGCAGAGGAAAATATACAGGATATTTATGAAAATTAAGTACTACGATACTCATGGATTTTATTTTGAGTATTAGTTCTCTAGTACTCACCACTACCAAACAGAACATGTACACCCCAGGCGAATCTTATTTGCGTCACCATATCAACGCCAATCGTTCGATCACACGGTTTCTTTGATACTCGCACACCGTGGAGGGGATGTTGACATGAACCTTTCACTGTACAGTGCGTGCCAAGAGTATCTCTATGATAGTTGCAAACATTTTCTACAGCAACGTCATCATGGTCAATACCAGCTCGCAAGAGAATAAGTTCAGACTCAGTGACAAGAGTTTTCGACTGACGAACTCTTCTGAGATGTGCAGTGATGTCTCGAGTACACAATTCAAGGGCTGTTAGCGATCCATGGCATTCACTTGCTTTTTCGGCAGCAATGCCGACATCACAACCCACAGCTGTGACAGAGATATTCATTTCATGACAACAGGTAGATCTGAAATTATTGTGAATTGAGAATAAAACAAAATTACGTTCCTAATAATTATTTTCTTGTACCTCTCTCAGACACTTGTACACACTCGCCTATTTCGAATCATGAACGGCTAAGCTCTCATACGCAGCATTTGATAATGTGATGCGACGGTAGGTCTAATCATTCGACACTCAGGGCATTGCTAGCCAGGGTTTCCCCTACTGCCTCTATGTTTCCAGGTAAATGTTTCCAGGTAAAGTGATCGCTGATAATGTCACAGCAATTCAAGATAGCAGTACGTTGCTAGGATTCATCAAGTCATCAAGCTGAAATATGACATTGACTGACATTGACTCATATTTTGATAAATAAACGTCAAGTCAACACACCGGGATCGCTATCACCAATTTGAAATTCCCGCTGTTTCGACCGATGCAGGTTGCCTGGATTTTATCACTGAATTTCACTTCCGATGTTTGTAAAACTAAAGAAACAAAACTGTTTGGTGTTTCGAATTTATTTTCGTTGATAATATCATGGATAAAAATGCCAATACTCACCAATTTTCTCGGAGTGCACCGGCGGCTGCTTCCGGATTGCGGCAAGCGGGTCTATTGTTTACGTTGGACTGCGTGTTGCAGCTATGGTTACGTAATGTCATTAACCTTTGACCCCAAAGTGACAGAAACCTTTGGACTATTTGCTTTTTATGTCTTCACTTACAAACGTCAAGGAATCCTATGAGCAGTTCCAATGACGGTAAATATTTTTATAATTGTAGTAAAAGCAGTGCTTACTTGTTTGCTGTATCTAAACACTTCCTAATGTTAAATATTTTCCAAGGCGACAGACTTTCAGTCAATACATACAAGAAGTCTAACTATTATTTGTATAGTACTCACAGGCTACTTCAAGCTTACAAGGAAATGTGTCATCGTATTTTGTTCAGTTTGGACTTTGAAATTGTTCAAACTATTTAGTGTGTGTGTGTTAAATGTCATATTCCATTTTTTCGAAAGTAAATTGTTAGCAATAAACCGATGATGAAAATAATAACAAAGAAATTATTTTATGAATTCGTCACCCATATACCCGGAGTATATGTATTCGTATGGTACAAATAAAACGTGTCACGAAGTTGCTACTTGTGTTGTTGTTGTTATTGTTGTTGCTTGTAAATTTGAAAATATGCTTTGGGGTTTATTTTTTGTCAATGGTATAAAAAACGAACTTGTTGATAAATGATTGAGACAGGCTTTAGTAAAATCAAAATAAGAAAGTAGCAATATTGCATCACTTTTCATGACAGCATAACATAAAAAATAACTGTTTGCCCGCAAGTTTTAAAAGTGATTCACAAAACATTAGTCATGTTACGTAAAATGATGTACATGTCACTACGGTATCTCGCACAAGGGTTACCATTTTTAATTTTAAAAATTGGAAGTTTTTAATGCTGAAATTTGCTCAGATTTCACTTCTCTGGCATTAGAGCGCCCTCTACGGCAGAAAAGGGTCAAAGGTCAATATAAGGTTAGGGACGTACTGAGGGGACCTTACTCATGACAAAAATATATACTTATACGGTCACTTTCTGTTAGTTAAAAATCTACAATATAGTGAATATGTTGCATTTTTACAGAATTTTCAACCTTTTAAACGGAAAATCGTAAGGAAATATTAGGTCCTCACCATATCACGTGACATGGCCTGTAACATCAAAATGGGTCCGTTTAAACAAAAATTAAAATTCATTCCTTCTTAGTTAAACTATGCCCTATCATATGTGATATGTTTCGTCTGAATTGAAAATTTGACCTTGGCCACCTTTTGCAGGTTTTTACAGACAGTGCCTCTTAAAATGGGTCACTAGGACGTGGTCCGTGGCATGACCTTTTCATACATCTACAATTACAATCCGTGTTTTCCTGTTGCATGTGCGTGAGTCTGTGAAGATGACAAAGCCGCCGTCTCTTCTCTTATTTTGTTTTCAAGTGTCTATTTTTTTGCAAAGTTGGTGAAGCTGAAACAAAGCATGCTTTCACGTTTTATATCAGACGTAAAAATTATCAAAACGATGAGTAATTCATGTTTACCACGTAAACGAGCTATAACTACTCACATTTGAAAACGTTGGAATACGTTACAGCCGGGTTTTACTCGACGTTCATGTCTCCAGACATGACTCCTCTCTGGAAGACATTCTGTAACAGTGTAAAAAAGTCAGCTAACCTGATGTTTGTGGTGAATATTAAAGAAAGCGATACACTTTCATAGTAACATTTAAGAGCTGATTTGCTATTATTTTACGCCGCGTTTCGAGTTAGCGTTAGTCAGCAAACTTCCAATAATCAACGTGTATGATGAATTCAACGAAAAACTCGTGTCGTTCTCGACTTTTATATGAAGAATATGTTCACCATCAATGAAAAGCAATAATCGTTGGCAGCCGGTTCCTATTTTGTTAATATTAACTTTTGCAATTCTATCGTTGGCAGCCGTTCCATTCTGTTAATATTAAGGTTGGGCAACTATGTGCAAAACAAACAGCTGCTTATTTCATGTTCATCGATGGCCAAGCTCAGCAACCATAAAATGCTTGTAGCGCTTTGTGAGTAAATTAAAGGTCAGTTTGATGTTTTTCTTCCCGTAATGTAAATCTCTCGAAATTACAATCTTGAGTTTGGTCAAAATACATCGATAACGCTTGATAGAGATATTTCTTGAAACTGACCTGTTTGTTTTTAATGGGGATTTCCCAGTTCAAAGGGCGCCGGACCTTGTGGTAAGGTTCGTAGGATCACTTCAGTGTACTTGTATTCCCTGTTTGACAGACTGTAAAAATAAGTCAGAGAACTTGGTTTATCCATAGACCCCAGATACAACTGTGTCATGTTACAGCAAGATCTTGACAAATTTGCTCAATGGTGTAACAACTGGAAGCTGTCACCTAATATCAGTAAATGTGAATTTATCAGTTTTACACTTAAGGAAAGAGTCATTTTCTCTCTTGATTACTCCACCAATGGTACTCCTCTTCAACGGGTCTCTGTTGTCAAGGATTTGGGCATTTACCTTACTTCCAACCTTAATTATTCTTTTCACATCAATAACATTGTTTCTAGAGCCTTCAAATCTCTTGGTTTTATTAAGCGTCTCTGCCAGCCATTCAATGACATTTCAGCAATTATTTCTCTGTATTTTGTTTATGTAAGATCTATTCTAGAGTATGGCTCTGTTGTGTGGTCACCCCACCAGCAGGGCCTGTCAGAAAAAAATGAGCGAGTACAAATTAAGTTTGTGAAATACATTTGTCGCAAACTCAATGTTCACTGCAGTAAATCCAGCTACCCATTTTATTGCAGAATTCTGAACATTCCTAAGTTATACAATAGAAGATTAACCCTTGACATGTGCTTTTTATACAAAATAATCCATTCACATTATGATGCACCAAATATTTAAGTCAAATCTGCTTTTATGCCCCCAGTAGAAATTTACGCAAGAAACCCCTTTTAAACCAGACTTGTGTTCTGTTAATTGCAGAAAATTTTCAACAGTGCCCAGATACACATGTCTGTTTTAACGATATCTCTTCTAAATGTGGTATAGAACTACGCGTGTGTAGTTTTAAAACTATTTTATCCAGTCATTTTAACAGTTCTCTTTTTTGATTCGTGTATGTTTTTTCAATTTAGTGTAACGTGTAACTTTTATGGTTGTCTTGTACATTTGTCTGTGATGGTGTGACTTTTTTTGTTTCGCAGATTTGTTAGTGGGTTTGCCCGTTGATCTGTGTATCAAATAAAATAAGAAAAATAACTATGGTTTATTGTAAGCACCCATTGGGTCTTTATCTCTTTGCCAATTAAGCATCAGCAGTCAGTGTGCATGTCTGTATGATTGTTTTCTGTTTGTTGTAGGGTTAGTAAGTTCTCCTAAGGGACTGGTCAGTTTCTTCGGCCTGGCAGCCGTAGATTCATGGGTCACCCTGTTTTTGATAAGATGACAAGAAGTAAATTTTAAAACAAGAACATAACTCAAGAAACAGATACACACATACACACTTACATACACACACATATACAGACTGACATTAAACACCGACAAACGCTCACTTTCGCACAAAAACAATAAGAACCATCGGAATCCCTTCCCAGTTCTGTTAATACATAGACAGTGGAGCGGATCACGTTCAGTATTCTACCATGCACAAACTGCGTGGGAAACAGCCATGCAGCTGTTCATTTAAATGGCGATTCTTGAAAAAAATGATCTATTCATAAAAAGGGATTTCCTCAGTCCAAAGGCCGCCCTTTCCCTGTTTTAAAGTCAATGGGGTCATTTTAGTGCAACTTTTGTCACCCGTTTGATAGACTGTAAACAGTGACAATGTCAATCACTATATTTAGCATACGCCTCTGCTATACTTGACGTGTTAATAGTTTAGTGTTCATGTCTGCATGGTTATTTGTCTTGTTTGTTGTGGATAAGGTTCTGGTAATGACAGCGTTGTAGCAGAGAAAAGTCACACATAGTACATATCGTGTTATGAGGCGATTCAAAAATTTGACATGTACGCGACAACGGGTAACTATTTGTGTTGTTGTCCAATGTGGCAGGCACAGTGTACGGTATGACGTATGATGTCCTGATCTTGTAAATCACTGGTAAATCAGAGGTGTCAAGACTAAACATGATCAACGTTATTAAAGCTCATAATTATAGACAAAGTATAGTATCATTCTATTAGGAAGTGTGGCCACCGATTTCAAAGGTTTAACAGTATAAACTTGGCGTGATCAGATAAATTGCATGTGTAAGCCGAGGAAATTACATCGAATAAATGACACGGGTTTCGTGTATTTTTATTGATGACCTCTGCTTCTTTGTACCCTCATATCAAGTGTTGAATAGCCGTTTGAAGAAGTCCCGGTGCCTCACGTCGAACGAAATCGAAAAGACGGCTACGGACAAACGAACATTTTGACGTTTGTAAATGAGCTGAACTTGAAAGCCAAGCTGTCGAATAATTATCACCAGCACAGTGTACATAGCCATCGCAATTCAGTTACGTAGTTAGTGACTGGTTGACATGGAAATTCAAAATGTCTCTCAAAATGTATGCAAATGCCTTGTTATGATCAACTTCGATGACATAGTGTAATCATATTCGGTATTGTTATTCCCGAGGTGAAAATTTCCAACAGTTCTTTTATTTGCAGACCTTCATTTGACCTACAGGTGGAAAAAACACTGAAAACGATGACACAATTTCCGGTGTGAACCAGAAGTGGTGACGTCAGTAGATGGCGGAGCAAAGCTCTGCGAAGAGTCTTCTTGATTTGACTTCATGATGATGACGGTGTTTCATTCAAATGAATATTTCACTCTCCTAAACTAACAGACCTTCCGTAATCATACACTGCATCAAACCCTTTGTTCTGTGTACAAATTCCTACAACCAGATACAACCAGGCACGAATGTATAAAATACATATTCAAGAGAAGTCGGCGAAACTTGCACTGTCCTGTCGATCCTGTACAATATTGTTACGGAGATGACAAAGGTTAATATAGGGACCGTGATATATTTTATCACAGTCCCTTTAAGCTGACTTTATGAATTCAAACAATTATATGTTAATTGGATGGAGTGTCAAACAACACAACGTTGATGGTATTTAACACCCAAATATCAGCTAATATACATACAATGTAGACATACGCTTATTATTGTATAGGAACATCCACGACGTCATGGAGCGGACATGTCAATAAATGCGATAGAAGTTTAACGGTAAACACTTATAATAATATCTGTTATTTTCGACAGCGGTTCATTAATTTACTGGAAGTGCTCTGAAGTGTACCGCATTTATTATTATGTAAATAATCATTTTAGAGTACTTTGTATGGTTCGTCCAACCTTGAATTATTAAAATTGTTTAAATCGAATATGCAATTATTAGTAAGCTCAGAGATTATGAACTGGGGTGGTAGTTTTGGTTTAAGAGCTTTTTATCATCAGCGGGCTCTTCTGTAAGCATCGCCATCGATATGTCACTTCTACACGTAAGAATAAAACGGTGTTGTAACTTTGAAGACTTAGCGTCTATACTCGGTTCATTTATCCCGACGACCTCTCTCGTGGCGATTCTCCGGTGGCAGATAGAAATGAACTTTAATATTATGATATTACCATTAAATAGACAAAAGCTGAAACGTTCGTAGATATTTTCATATATTTTCATTCCATAAAAGCAATGCATTATCCAATCCTTTGTCTCAAAGTATGAAGCAAGTTGAAAGACATAACATAGGCCTTGGCAAACACAATGCAATGTATACAATCATGTTAATTTTATTCTTGACGAATAAATTCTTCTCGTACCAAACTTCACCTTTACCAATAACATCAGATATTGGACACATACACGCGCACTGACGTGTTAAACAGAGAACTTTTGACTACAGTTTGGAGTAAAACAAGAAAATGTATTTACGCAAAAAACAAACAAATACTTTGAGGTAAATCAAACGTTACAGAAAATGGGACTTTAAACAATAGGATAGAAAAGATAAAAAGGAAGATGATAATACAGAAGATAGGCGTGATTTTCTTTAAAAGTAATAAAACGTATGTTTGCTGCCAAAGATCCCATCAAGGGGCAATTCTTAGATGGTGAGTATTTCAGAGCACAATAGACCGAAATGTAAGTCTATCTTGGAAAATTGCCCAATTGTCCGAAAGGCATCATGTCACACATCAAACCTTTTGTCTGCCCCGCGAAACTGTATCATTGGTATATGTACAGCTGTCGTAATGAAATAATATATAGATGGTGGTAATATATTTTGCCCTTTGCGCAATACAATAATCTTGCCAAATCGACCGAATCTCGTAAGGCCTAGCTCAGTGAAATCTTTACTCCACTGTACATTACGAATTTCTCGCTTTCATTCTCCGTAATAATCTTCTCAAAATTTGCTTTCTGGATTTTGATTTTTCGCTTCCTTTACACTTCCTCCTTCCCCTGCCTTTGCAATTTGTCCAAGAATCTACATAGGGAGAAGAAGTATAAAAGCGATTGATAGTTAAAAGAGCAATCAGACAGCCTGATTAATGTGCAAGACTATAAATGGGTGAAATTTTATTTGGAGCACTTTTTAGTATATACCTTGAGAGTATATTTTACAGCTCCAACTAAAAATGTAAACGGTAAGATAAATCTGGGTGCAAACGTAAGCTTTCTAATGATTTTATATTTCTATGGCACGACATGAAAACACTAGCTCGTACAACTCTGAGACCAAGCGGGAAGATTTTGTTAACGTTAAAACAAAACGAATAAGGACTTGAGTTTATTGAGGTAATTCGCTCTAAAACTTTTAAGTTTTAAACTTTCATTTACACTTTGCTAACGGGAACTGTCATTTTTTCTCTTCTCTAATAAAGAATGAAAGGCGGGGTCATTGCAAATTTTTTGATCAGGCAAGCAATTTACCTCAAAGACACCGATACCGTGAAATTCAACATTGCTGTCGTGCTTCTGTTAAACAAATAGCGAAAATTAATTTTTCTACTTTTATAATAATAACGTGTTGAAAGTTACATTTAGTACTGGGAAACTTTGAGCGCTAAAAAGTTTGTTCGTCAGATTTGTTCTACCTTAAAACGTCATCAAAAAAATTTGGTCAATCAACAAGGTTTCGTATCATTAAGACTTTCGATAATTAGGCAATGGCATTATCATACAGTTAAAGTCATGTTTGTGCTTGCACGTGCGTAAAACACGGCATAGGAAAGTCAGGCGAATAGAGAACACTCATGCCGGGAAAATATCCCATGATATTAATGATTAAACTATTGGAAACAAAATATAACATACCTTTACGTTGGACAACCAATGCAAATCCGTACGTGTTTTGTGTTAAAAACTTCTTGCTGTCTTTCTTGAATATGATGGTGTGAATTCGCCAGTCGCCTTCGTCGCGTTTCTTTGATACCGTGTTGATTACAACTGTTATTGCATGTTCATAGATTCCCTGCTTATAAGTCATACTGTATCCATCAAAACTTTCTTTTACTTCTTCACTTGTGTTCAGGGATATCTTTGGGTTTGTAAGCATGTTGAGATTGTCTTCATTCTTTCCTACATATACCCTCGTGTAGATGTAGTGGTCATCAGTAAACGGGAAAGAAGATTTGACCTCCACTCGAATTACCACTTCTTCATGTTCTTGGACGGTCATGACAAGTCGTTGTGTGATTTGCTCATCTCCTTCAGAAGTGATGGTTACTGGAACAAAGTGTGCTGCAAATCAATCCACAAAATGTATAGAGCAGTGAACCCTCTGCCTAATGTTCTAAGGAAATATAATGAACGCATTCCTTTGGAATAGATCTAAAACTTAAACTTCAAAAAAAGAATATTGTTATTTGTTGAATTATTTTTGCCACCAGATCGATTTCCCAGTTGCATTGATCTTTGTGATTCAAAGTTGACATCGCTGGTCTCTCATCACTTCAAGCTCTAATAACAATTTTGCAGTAAGAATTTATATTGTAACTTTTCTTCTTGAAAATTTCATTATCTTGTACTTTATCCAAAACCTTTGTCAAAAGTTCTGTTTCAATAGACATAATGTAATGCACAGTATTTGTTGCATTTCCGTGACTAGCTGCACAATTTATGGACTGCCTATCACTCAAGGTTGAACAACTTAGATCAAACTGGCGCCAAGACCTGCCTGTACAATGATATAGGGAGAAATAATGTTTTTCCAAAACAGTTTTCCTTAATGATGGCAGAACGATGCAATCTCCTCGCGAGGTTCTAGATTTATACCAAAACTATTAGTTTCTCTTCTGCTGTTCTAAATTCTATTCATTGCGATTTTTTTTATTCGATTTTGTAAATGTTTCTCCTTGTTTGCGGTTGTGATTTACCATGGCAAAAGTACTTGACAACAATATGCTGCATCATGTCACTGACTGTCCAAATAAAGATCAATTGAAAATTATTTGATTGTTTGATTGTGCAATCTCATGTATAAATTCTTTGGTTTCACACAAGTTCAAGACTTCTTAATACTTCATGTAACCTGCTTACCCACGCAAATGACCAAAAATTGGAAATATCTTCGTTCCATTGCGACAGCTCTCCGAATGGTATACCTATGGTTCGCCAACGCTCTCTCGACCAGCACGGACTGCTGAAGAGCTCCACAACAAAAACGATATTTTCCTTTTGAAGTATCAGGCGCAGAGGTCATTCACACCAACGTATCTGTTAAATTAAATCGAAGACAGATGAAGCTAAAAACCAAAGTCATAAACGACTTACGTACTCAAAGAAATTGGAGACACAGTTTTGTAAATATTGGCGTTTAGAATTAGCTATTGCTGGTCAAAGTTCGCAGCCCATGATCCTTGGACACGGGCCTGATTTATGATATTCCGGACGTTCTGTGGAGAAGCTACACGAAAAGCTGAAATAAAAACAGGCAAAGAGACAAAGGCGTGGTAGAAATGTAAACACCTTTTATTCATTTTTGCGGTTGCATTGTTTGTTAATATCAACAATAATAAATTTGGATTCTTTTCTTGAAGTGAAATGCAAAACAGCAGACGCTCGTAACCGAGAATTGGAGCAAAATAGAAACTTTGACACGTTGATGTCATTCTTCCTGAGCAACCGATCTGCAGGATGCTTAGCAATGTTTTATCTAATACTGTTGCTGAAGCAAACAACTAGAATAGCTGTAACAGTGTTACCGTCCTAAACCTAGCTACCCAGCTACTAAATTCGGTTCATTTAGTCGATTGTGTTGTTCCTCAGGAAAATGACATTTTCCGAACATAACGGTCTACACTTGATAATGATTTCTTTGACGCACAATTCTAAAAACCAAGCAAGTTCTGCTGAAACTATATTTGAAATGCAAGTTATACCAAGTATTTATGGAACTGTATGCGTACATGTCAATGTTAAAATAAGCGACGATTGCCCCCCCCCCATCCCCGCGACAAACAAGCGCGATCAATCGCACTACCTACAGTCCTTCAAAGTATGGAAAATTTCTACCATGATAAGTACAGTGAATGTCAGCCAGCGGAATAAAATGATAAATCTGCCACCGTCCCAAGTACATGACATGTCAATTTAGTATGTCAGTACATTTCATCGCATACCGCAGTATGTATTATTGCCTGAATACATGGGTTTCTATGCCGGAGAGCAGGTGACAATTTGCCCGACGCCAGGAGGGCAAATTGTCTCCTGCTGGGAGGGCACATAGATTCAGGAATGTATTCAGGTACTAATATTTTTATGACGTGCCTCTTCACAGTTAATGCTATATGAAATTTAATTACATGCAGGGCATTATCAAACAATTTACCATTATCGACCAGCGCCAAAGGGTTTTTAACGAAAGTCAAAATACAGTGCGTGCATGGATACTTTACATCCAGTGTTAAGCCTATTTGACCTCGAAAACGACGGAGGGCTTCAATGGACCTGGTAACTATGGAAACTGGTCAGGTGAGTACATTGTTCACACGGCCGGCTAACTTCTGCGGATGTTGCTATTTAAATCAATGCACTGATTTGCACACACATCAAGGCGTGTAAATAATATATCAAAGAAACTTTTACATGTATATTTAATGTTCCACTCACCCCGTTGGGTCAGAGTCGTCTTCCAAACGTCACTTTAGTCGAAGAACTCTGTACAATAGCGTTGTCAACACAGGTTCGTCCGTACTTGGTCTTTAATAAGCAGTCTATTGTAGAGGTTGAGCCGATAACTCTATTGCGGCTATATAGCTGTGAAGGAAGATGCCCGGCTGCTGACGGACGGCAGTCACGGTACGGTCGAGGGAGCAAGCAATCGTCAACTGTACATCGACTCTGTCTGGGATTGACACTAAATTACGTTACTATCGTGCATCGGCTTTTATGCTCGCCAATTTGCGAGGGCGGCGGCGATAAATGATTTTGTAATCATGATGGTTGTTTCCGGTCAATGCTATATTTATTTTTGCGAAAATATTACGTTGGCGGTCAGTTGGTCAGAAGAACTTGAAAGGCTACACTCTCTTATTCTACATTTAAATAACTCCACTTCATATATAGCTTGTAAGTCTTTGCTTTCTTCTAGTTTGAAATTATTAACTTTTGAGACTCTTAACCTTTAATTGAGAATATGCTATTTGGACAATTCATAGCAATAGAGTTGGCTGTGCGCGCCACTACAAGTAAACATAGGTGTTTCCTGCGTGGGAGGTACGACGACAATAATATTTCGCAACTCGTGTGCGTGGTCACTACTCATATTATCCACCAAGAATGCTTTGTTTTGATCTGACAGTTGTCCAAACAGAGTTACAACGCAATCTCTAATAACGAAACAAGTCATACTCTTGTTAGATTTAATACTATTCATTATGAAAATCACATGTTTCAAGAGAGAGATATTTGTCCAGATTTCTTTGTTTGGGTTATTTAAATATCGAATAAAAATTCATTACCTAATTAATCGTTATCCGTATTCCTGGCGTATTTAGAGAATGAACAAGAGTGTCAGAATATGCTCACATCACGTACAACACTAGCTACTGTCATTTATTGTGATCGGCATATCCTCGCCCTAATAAATGCGATACAGGTACGCGCTCCTTACAGTTCTAAGAATAGTACACTGGTTGATATTTTCATTCTAGCTACGTACAATTTTCATAAGGTGAGATTCTTAATAAAAACCACCTTTTAGAATAGTCATTCATTTCTTTGTTATGTTAAGGCGCCAATGTCAGGGAGCCATTTAACACTGCCACACGTGTTCCAACGTTCTGCTCTTACTCCGATGGCGTCTCTATAGTAAAATAACGAAAGGATAAGAAGTTGTTCCGATATTGATATCCCTCTATGTCCGCTAAACCAACAAAACCACAGGCAGATTCAGCGCAGCAACAACTTTATTTAACTCGTCGAAATTAAGAATCTATTACAGGCGCGAGTCGGGAATCAAATAATTTTTTCATCGCCGCATGGTTAAAATTGTCGTCTACAGGACATTTCGTAAAAGTAATCACAGTCAGAAGTTGCACTATGCACCATAATCCCTATGCAAAGTTTCTTTGACATGCAAAAATATGAAAAACCTATGTACAATGCATGGCAATACATAAACATTACAACGCATGGTCGCACTTTGTGGATTTTTGATAATACTGCAGGCAATGAGGTATAAAGAAATGTTGTCAAGTGAACGAAAGCAAACTACAACGTAAGATAAAAGCAAATACATACGTAAAGATCTTTGAATAATTCCGATGTACAATATTGCTTATGATTTTAATCACCTTTTCCGATGTCAATTTTTCAACCCCTGCCATTTAAGAATGTGAATAAATAATGCAAAACAAAATTGTCGTGTTGGTCTTCATATACTTTAGTTTCAAATAAGATATTAAATTTCATGCTGTATCAAGTTTGTGACTAAAGTCGACTTTTATCATTGATATAAAAAAGAGGTTTCTACACAAAATTGTACCCTTCATCCTTCCAGTAAATTATTGTTACAACACAAAACTTTAGATACCCTGCTTTTCGAAAATATATAATATGGAGTGTTATGTCATCTTTGATAAGTAAGAAATATACATTTGAACTTCGAGTCAGAAGTTTTTTAAAATAGCACATATGTAAATGTTAATATTTTCTTTCGTGTGTCCAATCGCTAATCACTTGTACATAATCTTTAAATGTTACATAAAGAGCTTGATATGCAGGCGCCCTAATAGAGAATTGCAGATACCGCTGACTTGTAAGCCTGTATGTCTTGAACTATCTTGCAAAACTGACGGCGAGTTCCTCAGGTGATATGTACTTTGTTTCAAAACGTAATCTTATGTCTTTTAAAACAAAACAATGCGAAAAAGGTAAGACCTCTAAAAAGAATGAAAAAATGCAAATTAATATATAGCAAGCTAACCAATAATCATCTGAAAACAGTCACGTTCAAATTTACAGTTTTCAGTGGTAAGATTAATTATAAAAGCATGCGGATAAATGAAAGAAACTAACAAAGTTTTACTCTGTAGGGACAGTTATCACAACTTTTCCTTATAAAGAAGTATCGTAACTCTCTATTTACTGTAATGAAAGTTTATATTCAACACGATTGGAACTAATTTGGGATAATTGGATGCTGAAGTAATGTCTGTTTAACTTGCAAAAGTAAGCTCATCTGCTTTCCTTTATAAGATACACACTTGTTTTTATGAGTAATTTGTAATATTGCAACAATCAGCTATAGAGCACTTAACAGTTTCGAGAATTTATAAAAATATGAAAATCCAATTATCCCAAATCAGTTCCAATCGTGTTATTCTCTTTTACCGTACACTTTTCGTTCGTACAGTCGTCTATATTCGACCTTCGACTAACAAATTTGTCTTTTTCAGTTCACGTGTTCACACACGTAAGCTAATGTCGCACCGATGTCTACCTGTCTGCGTATTTGTCTGTCTCTCAGTCAGTCTGTCTCTCCGTGGGCCCGATATCTCAAAAACGGCCTTTCAGATCAGAATCAAATCTAATACATAGATTCTGTTTGAAAATGGCAAGAACTGATCATTGTTTAGTGGTTGTGGCTTCATTACTTCATGACCATTTGCATAATTAGTGATTTTAGAAAAACAGACATAAAATGAGAACGGCTGCATAGAATTGGATGATATTTGCAACAAACGTTGATCATACAAGGATTTATCTTACATGAAAGACATAAAAATGTGACATGAAAGTTAACTGCTAATTTGTATATTTGACAAACTTCCCTAATAAGGGATACATATCTTGATTGATTCAATCAAAATTGACGAAACTTGCTATGTACGTGGTAGATACTATGATACAACATTATTGAAAGTCACTGAGTATTTTTACTTGAGCCCTAATTTACATGATATTCAGACCTTTCCTAATTAGGGATATACCTTGTTTGCCTTTACCAAAATTGACGAAACTTGCTATGTACATGGAAGGTACTTATTTACTTCAGCCAATTCCCAATTTGCATATTTAATGAACTTATCTAATTAGGGATATATATTGGGATTGCCTTTACCAAAGTTAATCAACCTTTCTATGTTAATGGAAGATACTATGATACAACATTATTGAAAGTCATCAAGTGTTTTTACTTCGGCTTATACTTATTTGCATATTTAATGAACATTCCTAATTAGGGATATACCTGAATTGCCTTTAGCAATATGTTCTTGATTTTATATCCGTCCTCTCTCCAGAGTAGCTTGAACAGAGATCAAATTCCCTTTTCTGTGATTCTACTCGACAGCAGCAGGGTCTACACTTTTGTCATCAGAGTCTTACTGGCAATATGAATGCCAAAATTTAGCTGTTTTAGTCGGCCCTCGTTTATCGTTTCCCTTTCTGAGGATTTCAATTCTTTGCATGTAAACTCTAACTGGAAGAGTTATATTTATGGAGCTTTGTTTTATTACTCGAGATCACTGACATCGACCATTATTTTTAGAAAAGCTACGTCATCTTTGACGTAAGCGTGAAGTGGACTATCAAGTTGTGACAATGGCATGAATAGGGGACAACCACTGGCAATGTTCATGTCTGTTGTTGGTCGTTTAAATGAGGATGATGTTGGATCTGGTCGGAAAGCGTCGATCACGTGTTCTCTATAATTTTGATCCAACCACATCAACGTGACTTTTTGACGGAAAGGCCACCTCAAGAGGGCGTCAAAGGGTCCCTTCATTATTGTAAAGAATAAAGACACGTGATTACCCTTACCTATCCCATCCCCGTTCAGATAAATTCGGGCACACATTTTGTAACCGTGGCGACTGGTATAGAAACATGGAGAGTAAATAGACGTAGTTTTGCCTGGAATAGCTTCGTGTCTTTTCCTTTTAAAATCTGATAGTTTCCAGACCAGCACCCCGTTGTAGCTGGTCTGTTCTAAAGATTGTATTCTTAGATCCTGTTCGGCCAATGCTACATCTTTCAAAGCTATAATGCGATCTTGGGCCTTAATTTTACGTTCTAAAGACTCAATTAGTTCTCTGTCTTTGCTTCTGTCCCTTTTAAAAGTCTGAATTGAACTCGAACTGTGTTCCAGTTGGTTGTTAAGGACTGCTATGACACCCTCAGACGTGGTTACCTTTGTGTGGAGAACTGTTTGTTTGTTTCGTAGGTCTTCAAGGGTCGACTGTAGGCCCTCAAGACTCGCCGTGACAGTTCCTGCATTTCCTGATCCACCTTTTGTCGCAACATCAGCATTCTCTTTCTCTTTTCCATTGGATTGATTCACCTTTGTTTTGAGATTTTTAAGCTCCATTGATACGTTTTCCAATATCCTCCCGTTGTTTTCAGCAGCCTTTTTTACTTCGTCCACATCATGTCTGTCATTACAATTTTTAATTAACGACATCAGCGAAGTTAAAGTCTGAAGTAACATGAACAAATGCTGCACTGTGAAAATCTTGTTGTGTTCTTCAGTTTTGTCCAGCTCTATCTGTAGATAATAATAATCATCATCATTATCACCTTGCATGGTCATCGTCTTCGTCGTCGCCATTATTATCATCATCATCACCATTGTCGTCGTCGTCGTCGTCGTCATCATCATCATCAGCAGCAGTAGAAGCATCAACAGAATCATCGTCGTTATCACAGTCGGTGTCAAAATTTGTATTAATGATCCACGTTTTTGGTTTTCACCTTTAGCCTAAACTACTAGAAAGAGAAAAAGTCGACACTCACCATTTCTTCACATCCAACTTGTCTAAACTTACATAAAACCAACTTCTTTGGACATTCTCCCTTTTCGGTGTCTTGATGCCTTTTTAGCTGAAAGGAAAGAAGCTTTCATTTAACATACATCATTATTTCAACGTTGACTTCAAATGTATCTATTTATCTTTCACGTCAGTTCAAATTAAATCGTCCAACACGCAGAGCAATTTGTAAAAATTAAGATAATGCTCCCTAAAACTAACGGAGCAGCTATCCGATGACCACACAAGGGTAAGTTTCTTCGTTATCATGAGGAGTTGAGCATATTATCTATGTTGTCACATGCTGGAAGTGACAACGCTTTTAGCATCAATTTTGAAAACAGTAGTTGTAAGAAACGGACATTTTAAAATGACTTGATTTGGGTGACTTTTCTACTAATTTCTACGATCATTAGGATCGAGAATCGCGACAAAGCAAACGTTGGCCGATTCTTTGCATAAGAAGACTTCAAAAAAAAAAAATTAAAAGGTTGTCAGAGAATCCCCTGTTTTTAAAATAAACAATTAGATAAGAGGATTATTTCACTTTCTGATGGGGAAAACACTTTCATAACCTTACCTCTTCTCTCGGAATGAGTTGCCTCTTACAATACTGACAAGTCGTTGGATATCGGGAACACTTTCCGTTGTGTTTCTGTACATAAACGAAGACAATATCTACAATTTAAAACAAAATCATCGCTTTATCTAATTTCTTGTGCCTTGATATGTGACAGTTTCAGATTAAACCCTAGTTCCCCCTCGCAGCCCCTTCTGTGCCATTACACTATTTCTCATTTCTCTGTGTTAATTATTTAAATTACAAAATAGCAAACGGTACGGTTCTATTGCATCGATGACGGGAACTATTTTACTCGTCTTCAATCGATGTTTACTCCAATTAGAGCCGGCATAGGGCAATAATTTTCATGATTCGTATTCTACACCAGAATACGTTTTGATGTGCAGTGTTGAGAATAGACAAAATTGCCTTGCAGAATCATGTAATATTTTCACTTTAAAATAAGTTACAGGGACATATTTCAGTACATATTTCAATGAACATGCGAAGTCAATAAAAATGTTGAATCAATTTAAAGACATTACGTAAGTAGCAAATTAAGTTATATGATGAAGTATATCTTGCTAAAAGTTTTTCGTTCAGTGAAAGTCGTAAAGTGATCAAATTGACAAGATTGAATACATCTATCGAAAGTACAAACTGCAAAGGATAATTATGCAAATGTTTTCTTGTGTTTCTTTGATTTACTTGCAGCAATATTTTCACTACTTATACATACATCTAAGTGTCCGAATACAACTTGGTCTCCACAGTACTGGCATGACACCAATCTCATGGCACACTTGGTCTTTAAGTGATCTGTCAGCTGACATCGACGTATTTCAGCACCACATCCAGCGTTTTCACAAATAATTTCCTCCATCGGGCAAGTAAGGAAGTGTTCCTGGTACGAATAAGGTAAAGCAAAAATATTGAATTGAATAAACCATTGTGATGCCCTTCAATTTCAATTATAGGTACTGTGTATGATGTAGGATACCAGTAACTCATACTGACATATATCAGTAACAACAAGAAACCGAATTTTTATCCCTTCGGACGTACACACGAAGATCCTCGTAGAGACTAAAATGGTAACGTCACTAAAACTGTTATGTTTTGACATTTTCGCATTATAAATAAAATGACTGAATTGTAAGCGCACAGTTCGATGTTTGCTTGTTCGAGTACTAGTGCTACTCTAAATTAATCAAAGCAGAGAAAAGAGTGGATGGGGAAAATTAGAGGGAGATGGCTTACCTTATCATACTCTTTATATGTTCCCCTCCAGTTACAACCTTCATTCACGCAACGTACCTTGACGTCACTCATTTCTCGTAAAATGGCTCTATCGTTATAAATCTGTTCAAGGTAAACAACGTTATTGTGGTAGTGCTGACTAACAGTCATTTACCAATATTACTAACTTCTCTGAAATAAATTACTTTGGCCAATCAATACTACACCTCATCAGAATCCATCGATACATGATCATTTGAATATTGACATTTGCCGCAGATGCTCTCACAGTCCTTAAGTATTTTTATTTGCGCTAACGACAGAGCCGAGCGAAACGACACTACAACCTGGCGTAAGCCAGCTCTATCACTGGCTTACATAGGCCAGTAATGACGGTAATTGAGATCAGTTCTACAGGGACAATTTCCATCGACTAAGGTGCTCGTTGATATGTCGACTAACAGTTTTTTTCGAATGTGGTCTCCTCAAACTGGGAGGACTAGGATAGAATTGGTAGAGAACACACGCCTAAATCTTTCAGTCTACTAAATATGTAATAGACGATCGCGTGAATATGAGGTTATTACGAAAATACCGCAAAGGATGCACGAGGACATTGGCGCAGCGTATCTTCGCGTCGGGCGATGCGCGGCGCCACTGTCCGAGTGCATTCTTTGCGGTATTTGCGTATAACCTTATTATATACATCTACATTCCTGATCGGGGCATCAAATTGTCAGAGTAGTGACCGTTTTCGTGCAATGTCAACAATTTTTCTTCCGATTTTATCGCGCCAGTATGGAACGCTACCTCGGACGAGCTTCTGCAAGTTTTGGAGTGTGTGCACTACACACGTACATACAGAGCGCGCGCGAGACTTGTTCTGGCACTCGTCCAAGGGTTCCCTTGAAACCGTTCTACAGTGAACGCGCAGATACAGCCGCAGGGAATGGGGCGCCTTGAAACCGTGCCGTACGGAACGGGCGCGAGTTCCGTACGGCTTTTTTAGCGCACGCAAAATTATATTGTTCTCGATGGTAGATGTGTAATAATACTTAATATTCTCATCTTACCGTGACTCTAAATTAGCGTATAGAACGCAGGGTGCGTATAATCGGTTTAGCAATGGTCTCCTAAGGCTATCGCTTATAATGTTTCATTTCTCTATTTTCCAGCACACAAATCTTTCCTATGCTAGATTAATCAAAAAACAAACTTTGTCTGATTATATTATGATGAAAGATCGTGTACATATTTACCTGATCAAGAGACAGAATAGAATTACTTATGTTTTCATCGGCACAGGCTTTACATTCTGCATTTCTAATAGAGCTAAGAGGGAAGAAAAATGAAAAAATTAACGACATTTATGGAATGCAGGTTTCAAGTATTATTTATTGGATCATACATCAAGATCATAAAAGTGTCTTAACCATGAATTAAGGATAATCAAGCCTTGCTTTTTACTATTTTTGTCATTGAAGATGATTTAGTGTCGAGACAACGATTAAAACATTAGCACTTTTTCATGACTTTTTAAGTTATTGGGGTTGATAAAATTGATGTGCTTTATATACTGGATTTGAAAAAAAATATGTACTACGTGTTGCATTCATCATAATAAGAAAACATAAGAAAGCATATTTACTGTACCCGCCATATACAATTTTATAAACAATAAATAAATAGGCATTTAATATTCTGCATAATTTGAAGATGTGTACACCACTCTTAGACCCTCCCTATGGCGTTTTCATTCGAGCAATTAGAATGATCGGTAACTTTTCATAATTTTAAGAGAGCATAACTATTTTTCATACTGTACTCATCTTATGACCAGAGAGCATCAGTCTACAGTTTTTGAAGTGAAACAACCATTAAATACATGTAATTAAGTCTGAAACTATGCAGTTTTTCTTCAAATGTAAAGAAATCCCAGGATGCATTTTAACATGAAATGCTACTTTCTGGAAAGTTAGTAAGTTCTAGGGCATACTAGGCATATGTTTACAATTACGTCAAACATGCGAATTCGTACTTCTGAAAATCTATATATCTCATCATTCTTATGATAACATCAATGTATCGCGTGGTTCGGTCACCCGTGTAATCGCTTTGGGTACCAATGCGATGAGATTATTTAATTACTATGAATGGATTTAATGATTCATCTGAAAAAACTGTTGAGCTATTTCACATTTGCTTTCGGATTTAACGTGCTAGATGGACCCCGTTTCAATGATCTTTAAAGCTTTTTCAATATTACTCGATGAAAAGTAATAAACTATAATCTCTCTCTCTCTCTCTCTCTCTCTCTCTCTCTCTCTCTCTCTCTCTCTCTCTCTCTCTCTCTCTCTCACCTAAACGGACAAAAGCGAAAAGGCGAAAAGGGGGAGGAGACTGTACAGTGTATCTCCAATTTGATAAATCCGAAAGCTATCTCGTTGACGTCTGCAGTCACTGTACTTACCCTTTTATTCTAAATTCCAAGCACTCTCTACAATAACGGTGTCCACACTGCTTAGTTTGTACTGGGTCTTTCAGCAGTTTAGTGCAAAGGCTGCAGAGATATTTTTCTGGGCATCTTTGAAGGAAGATGTCGGATTTGTATCCAGATACAGTCATTTTACGTTCCACAGAGTAAGCCATCATCAGTTGTCAAATCCACTGATATTATGGCCGAACGTGGGTGTTTGGCAAGTAATGATGTCTTCAGTACCACAACTGTTGACGTTATACCACTGTCTATCTATTAATGGACATTATATAGTGTGCAATATCCTGTTTACAAAGAACGCCATTGTAAGCGGACTTAATAGTCTTCAACATTGATTGCATCGGCCTTGAATGTGTTCCAACTAGCTTGATGTGGCATTTTCATCATCATCCTTTCAGTATCTTGAATGATACCGATTATGTGATTATTGTGATGTCGTATTTGAAAATAACCAAATTCTCCTCCTGCTATTGAATATAAATATTTGCATCATTTCGTTAAATTCTATACGTGTCTCTGAGGTAAAGACATATCGCATCAATCTCATTCGACAGAAAATCACTTTCAGGAAGACACAGCTGCCCGGCGTATCGAGTTTTGTAGTACATTGCAGATCGCTGTCACAAAATATTCTGTGACAGAACTGCACTATTTCTTATGCGTTCCCTTACCCTAATAAGATTTTGCCACTCACCTTGAGAAATGACTGTACACATATCACTAATAGGTTTGTTGCACCCACCCTACGGCACTACGTTGGGGGATCCCTAGTCAATTTTAACACTGTGAGTCTCGCCGGACCCACTCTCGTATCATCATAATATCTTACTTGCTGTTTGTGTAGGGAAATCTATTTTACCCCATGATCTAATTGTTCATTTCACCTGATGATAAGCATTAAAGTGAAATACCTATACCTACTGTTTCATACTTCATAGCTTGTTCGCTGCATGTCTATGGAAATCTCTGAGGCTTGACCTTCTCCAAGGTCCATTTCACCTACCAAACCATGATTAAAAGCGTCCCCTAACTGCTTTGACGTTATCATGTTTCAGCTGTATGAAGAAGAAAGGATATCAGAACTTTACAGAGACATGCAGCAAGAATTTGACACTCGTGATGATGCGTTTACATCGCGTCGATTAATGTTCGGCTTGATAGAATCCACTGTCAGTCGTCAGCTTCCACAAGAATAGGGTTTATTTTGATGAACGTTTAAATGCTTGGTTCACTTTAACATGAGCGACCTTAAAAATACTTGGTTCATTGACCTCATCGAACAATAAAACACATTGACGTGGTACACTGATATCAGCCCCACTAACATTTCAAGCTCATTGCGTGTATTCATCAAAATTTGCGTTTCAAGGATTCAGGGATATTCATTTCCCAATAATGAACAGAGAAGAAAAACAGAACACATACAGGCATATTAAAAATTAGTAAATAAGGTAAGGACTAGAAAATAGAATCATACTATCGAGTCCAGCCCTTACCATTCACAATTGCTGAATTTCGCTTTTCTGCATCAGTTAAACCCAAGCTCTTCACAGAGTACAAGTCTCGTCGAGAGCACCAATGTTGATATAATCGTTATAGTGGTGTATGTTCTGTATGTCCTGGAAAAACGCATTTACTTGCCATATGGCAATAAGCTGAAAAAGAAAGTCTTCCGTGCATAATCAAATAAATGCTGAGTCACAGCTCCCACGTCTAGGGTAAGAATGGTTGCCTGAGGTGGACTGTGGTCTATGATGGCAGTTCGGAAGTGGTGGCCTGTCATGGCGTGTACGTGTATTTGCCATGATGTATACATTTACTGAGTAATTGTATTTTGGATAGGCCTAGGTCATCTTATTTGCATAGGTCATAACATTTGCATGACCTGGGACGTCATCCAGTTGAAGGTTTACCGCGCTACGTCATAGTCTGTAGTCTACCATGGGAAGCGGTCTGTCTTGGCATGGACGTAAAATGGGACCCTTTTACGTCAATGATCATATCCGGTGAATTTTGATCTGGTTTTCGGAACCGACGTCGTGATATCGACCTTGTCGCCAGTGAATTTTATTAGAAAAATCGCTATCTGCTGGTATGATGCGATCGTAACTCTGTATAGCATGTCAGGTAAACGTCATATGACATGTCAAAAGATCTTGTTCAGTTTGAACTGAACTCAACGGACAGGTATATATTTTCGCAACATATTTTTTATCGAAGTAGAAGGCAAAATACCATTCAGATGAGAACCTGGTTGGTTGCCATGGCAAAGGATTATCGCATGAAAATATCTTGAAATTTGTGGCAAAGATCTCTCAAAGCGAAAGAACATAAAAAACAAGGAATTTTATGACAGAGATGTCCTTGCAATAAAAGGGATTGAAATCATGGCCATCTTCAAAATGATTAAAATGATCATTTTTTTAAGTTTCCTATAAAACGTTTGCCATAGCACAAATGGTGTGTTCAGTTTTCTGAGGTTTCTTTTGTAACTGCTCAAGTTAGCTAGCTGTCGCTGCATTATTGGGGAAACTGTGATAGCAAAACTAACAGCAACTACCACAAAAAAACGATTGCTCAGAAAATCTCATTGAACACAGTCAACGTTTTGAAACAATGTTACCTTAGTATGTCCACTATGCTTGCAGCATACAAAGGATGTACTATAGGCTACAAATTCGTATAAAGATCATCAAAATCTTATAATTAATAGTAAAAATAATGCGATTTTTCAGTTTTGAATATATGATGAGGCCTTAAATTGAAAATTGACCCGGGGTCAAGAGCATGAGTGAACTTTCAGGGAAAAACGGTGTTATTATTTTTCTAAATAGGATACTTCATATGAAAATAGATAAAGGAAGGGTGAATTTCGGTTTCGATTGAAATATCTGTACATCAACGTGTATTAACATTATTTCTATTTCAAAATACGCAGCACATAAGTATTTCCTCGGCTGAAAGGGAGACGGTCCTAAACAAAGGGTCACTTCAGCTTCATTCACTTGTATTCCCCCGTTCGACAGATTCCTGTTCAAATAACAACACTTATTTTATCGTAACTAATAAGAACTAGATTTGCATAGCCCTCTGCAAATTCCTGTATAATTACGTGTAGTTAATCTGCATGCCTGCATGGTTAATATGTGTTTGCTGTCGGTCAAGGTTCAAGGTAATGATAGACTTGGTTCAGGTCGATGAATTTTCAAAAATAAAATTGTTTGCAACAGTTTATGTCTCTTTGAACCTATTTGAAATTTGGCAGCCTAGGTCAGGTTTTCCTCAGTGATGATACGCGTAAGTTCGAGTCCGCGCAGTAGTGCGTTATTCTGGGTGAAATTTCGAAACACCCTGCGTTCACACCACTCAAAAATTTCAGGTGAAAACAGGACACAAATCATCATGTTCACCCCACTCAAACATTCATGAATCACAGACTTGAACCAAGTCTATGGTAATGATAGTATCAACGAAGAAGTCTTGGAAGCCATGCGTTTGTTATTCCGTGTTATGATATAATTTAATTCAAACGTTCCGGCCCGTTATGTACGCGATAAAGTATGGTGGCCTGACATGGCAGGAACGTATGCAGTAACTCGTAAGCTTCAATGATGTCACCAGGGCCAGTTGGGAGGTTGTTTCTGTTGCCACACGGACTCTGGGTAACACATTGTCGCAGCTAGTGCATAAGTACAAGAGAGTGACAGTTCACACTCAAGTTAGTTTGAAAGGTCACTGTTTAAACGTGTAAAAAGGAAATTACCGGGAGAAAAGTTCCAGTGCATTGAGAAATTGAGTCATATTCGGTCTATTGTCGATTTATGACAGTTTATCCTTCTATGTAACCTTATATCACGCCATGTGAAGCCTTATAAATCCTTTGACTACATGTTATAAGTACGTTAATTTGAACGTAACAATGGAAGAGACAGCCGAGCAATCGAGTGACAGGCGAGCCATCGAAGTTGTTTGATCTGTCATACCACTGAAAATGTAATAAAAATCATAAACATTTGACGTCAAAATATCCCCAACAATCCAAATCTTTCAAAGCAATAAAATTACCAGATCGTATAAACACAACATGACAATTTCAGAAAGATATATCTCGAAACATGTACAAGAAATACGTGGTGAATAGGTGTCCGGAATGGGTAAGCGTACCCTGCTAGCATGTTCCATTAGTCAGGCATGCCCAAAAGTCTCAAAATCAATAGTAATCAAGTTAAGGTACTGAATCAATTTATTAGTCAAAATTACGAATGCTGTAACTTATCATTTGCGTAACAGGCATGTCGATTTGGGAAACTATGTCTCCATATCTACCATAAAACTTTTAAAACGATCTTGCAAGCCTACTTTCCGAAAATCCCTGCCTTATTGCCAATGATCCATGTCTTTCTCGAAGTCGTTGTATGAAATGCAAGCCCTTCAGTATCACCGGAGCTATGGAACATATACACCATAAGCTGGAACAGATGGAATATATATGATGGAAATATCAGACTCATAACCAACAATAACAAATGTGGATATTTCTGTGAACTGGAAATAAAAACGAGGGCTTACACAATCTATAGTCAGGGGAAATTACAACTTTAAAATCGTGATGTCATTGATTGCTACGAGTCAATAGGCACGATTCAGCTATGTATTGATCTAATCCAATCGTTTTGACAAAATAACTTTGAAATGTCAGCTCAGCCGTTAAGAATTTTCTAATTAGGTTTATATGGAAGGTAGGGAGCATCGTATGATGTGCGAAAGATCTACACTTTGTTTACGATCGTAAGAAACGTTACTACACGTGCCCTCGCGAGGGCCGTACTAGAATCCTGTAATGTAACTTCTTCAGGTGAATTGAATATGTAGCAAGCTCAGAGAGAACAGCATGAACTTTAAAAAGGAATGTCTTTAAAAAAAACTGTGCAAAAATGCAGGATACAGCGAATAAAGCAAAATATCAAGTGTTTGTTATTTTAAATAATTCTACTTCACAAAAGTGGCTCAGAAGTCTATGCCATATCACATGATAGTTGTTAAAATATCTCGTCTTGTCCTGCAGTGTCTCAAAGCAAATAATTACCTTTGTGTGACATGCTTCACATGTTCTGTACCACGTGACCAACGGCTGTCGTCTTAGAGGGATGGAAATTCTGTTCCACACTCTCTGAATCTCTCACATAAAAGGGTAGAAGAGCTAGGAAATGTCCTCGTCATATATTAACCAAGAGCAAATATTCTGTGTTATGCCATGATGTAAATAGCCCGTGCAAGAAGTTTACAGTATTTGTATATGTCAGGTAACTGCTAAAAATAGGCTTTATACTTGAATGACCAGTAACCCAGGTTCATCGACTACACAATAGAGTCTCTTGCAAAACAACGTAAGAATAAGAAATAATTGTAATGTTTCTCTATTTTTGTTTGATAAACGTAATCACTTGCAGTGCAATATCTAGTTTATTAAGTTTTCAATGTTTAGCCTCAATTACAAGCGCATGTGCGGGCAGCAAAGAAAATTTCACGGATGCCGGCATATGACCATATTTCGTGGTTTTCAAATTGATCTAGACTATTCCATAGCTATGAAATTTTCCATCCACACGTTGCAATATTACAAACTGTGTATAGAAAGAGGTGAATTCCCTAAAAAATAACCGCAGATTGACGTAATTTAGCTGACATAGCTGTTTGTTGTTGTTGTTGTGTGTTTTTGTTGTTGTTTTTGTGTGTGAGAGAGTACTCAGACTGATAAAAGGACTGCCTTTTGTGGAAGTATCATGTCAGGGTAAGTAAATGTAGTGCCTGTATTCTATGGCCATCTTTAATACGGTTGGAAATTTTCAGAACGTGAATGTCGTTAGTGATGCATATAGTTTGATTCCCAACGGAACTGGTGGTCTATTGTGGCAAGTACGTCACATGAGAGCTCTGAATGCAAAGCATTATTCAGTACACGTAAAAAAACGAACTCAACTTAGTGATGATCGCCATCTGTCACAGTGTCACCGTTGCATCGTAAACATTGGAGGAAGAGATTTCCTCGCCGCTGTCTATTGTTACATCGGGGTTAAAGAATGCATGCAGGGTCTTCAACTCGCGTTTGAACCGTGATCCTTATTGATATCCGTAAGCACGCTTTAAGCTCCAATAGCTGAAGCGTTTGATATATTTTCCGCTATTTCGTTATGTTTGTAAAATGAAATTGGTTCTACTCCCAAATTATATGGAAGTATTTAGTATTCAATGTTAGTATTCAATGAGCGCGCCAGCCTCAAGTGTTGAATTTTGGACAATTTAACTCTAGTGCGCTATAAATACATTTGATGACGACGGCATTTCAAATACCAAAAATGCCAAATTTTTGACCAGCGGAATCCTTTGACACTTTTTTTATTATATCTGTTCAAAAAACAAGTATAGTCTTCACATTTTCACAATTTATGTTGAAAGAGAAAGTATTAGCCTCTCAAACACCTCTCATTGTATATTATGCAATGGTTTCGTCGACTATCCGACTGTCGATACTATCGTATCAGATAGATTTCATAACTTTTAAACAGGTCGATTAAATTTTATGTTCTCCTTCAATCAGTAAAATAATCAACTTAATGGTCTGTCATGCACAAAGGAATTGCTTGGTTCACTAAGTTATGCGGCAACGAAATTAGATCATTGATCGTACAGTGTGTGAAGCTATTGTTATCTATGGTTATCTATTACATTTCACTGACATTTTGGTTCGCGTCAACGCAACGTCGAACGGTGGTATAATGGCAACTATCCGAATATTACTCACGAGGAGTTTCATGTGTTGATATCGCTACGGTTCCCATCATATGCCTGGTTTCATAGAGTACCTTCATTGCACTAGTGGTTCCGACATGCAGTTCCAATGTGTAGGTAGATCGTTTAGCTATTTATGGATATTTGTTTGTTGTCGAGGTTGATGGATTGATAGTGATAAGAAAACTGCAGGTTATTTTAACTGTCTGTATATTTAGGAACGATTTTTGACACTGATTCAGCGATAAGTAATTTATCACAAATCCTGCTTGGGTTTGTGATAGTTCAGTGTATGACTCATTGCAAGGGCATATCATCAGTAGCACACAGTGGTCTGTTGTGGCATGTGCGTCACTTTATACGTAATTGTTCTCTATCTTTGCTTGACTAACGTAATCGGTGCAGCTCCAGTACAACAACTCGTTTATCAGCTGTTGAAATTTAGCTTCAATTTATAATCTGAAATGCGAGCAGCAAAGAAAATTTTATCGGGGTACGGCACGAGTAAGCTGTCCTTGGCATGACCTTTCTACATCCGGGCACTAATGTGTTCTGATGTGGCATGTGCGTCACATAACGTTTACGAAACGCATATATGACGGTAACAATATCATATTCTCCTGCATGACAGCTTTTTGCCATACGAATTTCTGCGAGAGCTAATGCCAACTTAATGAGTTGGTAAGCGTGTGTGTCAATATGTATACGCACTGAATATAATGAATTTTAAATTTGACGCCTGAACCAAGCATGGCCAGTGATTGGACAAAAACGCTGTTCAATTTATCAAGGACACCCCACTGTAAGTAAAACCTCTTGTTTATCGGGTCCTGGACGCCACTTTTTGTACAACTTCAGACTTGAGTTGAGCACCTAAGATTTCTTAGCTAAGCAGATAGTTTAATCAATTGCGATTGAAATGGATGCCATCGACATTGGAGTGAACAGCAGAGTTGAAGCCACATCGTGTCTGCTTGTCTATCCATCCGTCACACAAAGCCGAATTTCCCCTCGCCACAAATTTCGATACTGGACGATACTAGAATAACTTCCCCTGTGCCTCTGCACGCCAGATCTGTGAAATCTTCGATATTTACCCGATATTTTTCGGCGATTTGGGGACTCTAATATCGATACTAGACGATACAAGAATGACTTTCCTTTGGGCCTCGGCACGCCGGATCTGTGAAATCTCCGATTTTTATCGGCGATTTGGGGACTCTAATATTGTCGGGAATGGAAATCCGACAGAAATAATGTAGAACAGATGAAGTTTATCTCCTGTTAAATTATTATCCAGGGTTCTCTATACGCATACTAATGACGATTTCACAGCGTCAGTTTATCTATTAGTTTATTTGTTAGTTTACTGAAGCCATAATATGCAAATCTGACCTTTCCGTTGTTAATTTTATGCCAACTTTGACATTTAACTTTGGTGTAGGCCTATAGCCTATGAGAACCACAGAATAAAGTGACGTGTGTTGCAGCAGAATTACAGAACACATCGTGTCTGCTTGTCTACCCATCCGTCACGGCACACAAAGACGAATTTCCCTTCGCCACAAATTTTGATACTGGACGATACTAGAATAACTTCCCCTGTGCCTCGGCACGCCAGATCTGAGAAATCTCCGATATTTACCCGATATTTATCGGGAAATTAGGTGAATCAAGCTTCGATAATAGACGAGACTAGATTCTGTCAAATCGCAAGTAAATAGCCGATATAGGCCTATATCGAGATTTCACCACCTCACAGTTCTGGTCAAACCAGACTTCCAAGGACTGACTCTATAGCTTCGATACTAGACGAGACTAGATTCTGTCAAATCGCAAATAAATATCCGATATATATCGGAGATTTCAACACCTCACAGTTCTGGCCAAACCCGACTTTCAAGGACTGACTCTAGCTTCGATACTAGACGAGACTAGATTCTGTCAAATCGCAAGTAAATATCCGATATATATCGGAGATTTCACCACCTCACAGTTCTGGCCAAACCCGACTTTCAAGGACTGACTCTAGCTTCGATACTAGACGAGACTAGATTCTGTCAAATCGCAATAAATATCCGATATATATCGGAGATTTCAACACCTCACAGTTCTGGCCAAACCCGACTTTCAAGGACTGACTCTAGCTTCGATACTAGACGAGACTAGATTCTGTCAAATCGCAAGTAAATAGCCGATATAGGCCTATATCGGAGATTTCACCACCTCACAGTTCTGGTCAAACCCGACTTCCAAGTACTGACTCTATAGCTTTGATAGACGAGACTAGATTCTGTCATATCGCAATATCCTATGATATATATCGCAGATTTCACCACCTCACAGTTCTGGCAAAAGACTTCCAAGGACTGACTCTAGCTGACTCTATTTTTGGCATTCTCTTTTATCGATTAGACTTTTCTGTGCAAGCAGCAAAAATACCGTAACATCAAAAATAAGCCACAAACTAGGAAAAAATGCTTTTAGTAGGGTTGTGGATAGTTTCCCTCGCCTGAAGAGGCAGAATGAGCCTGATGGGCACTGCTAAAGCTGTGCCACTGTCAATCGCGACGTACTTGAAGTTCGCCGGCAATGTTAGCCGTGAGTTGGGTACAGCCTCCGTGTGTTCCCGGCGTTACACGGGTTAGCCGGCATGTGAGGGGTATGTGAGCATTTTTTGTGTGTCTGTTATTACTAACATAATTAATGAGTCAGCATATCAAAATTAGACTACAATATATCATAATTGGACTACATCAATATCTTACATGGATATATTATACCTACATTAGATAAAGAAAGAAAAAACCCGTTTATAACCGCATGCTACGTATAGGGTTGGGAGAGAGTTGCCGCGGCCGGTGTACGGGCGGAGCAAATCTTTTTGTCCGGGAACGCTTGCGCTTACAAACAGGCGAAGTACGTCAATTTTTGTTTGAGTGTTTATCCCATCGACCGGAATGTTCTGCCCCTGTGTATGCAGGACACTTGTCCATAATAACGGAGAAAACATCAGTTTTATAGTCATTCAAGTAGCCTGATCATGAACAGGACCATTGACACATGTCGTACCGATCGACATGATCGCAACCATAACAGTCGTCGCTGACGAGTAATGCCACGATGCTACTGTCAGCTTAGAGCGGATGACAGCGAGCGCGTTCACGTATAGCGTCAGTGTTGAATCATAGACATTGAAGGGAATGACTTCCTTGCTGCTGTCCGTTGCTGCATTTGGCATAACCAATGCAGTGTCTCGGATGCGCCTTTTTAACCAGGATGATAATCCTTATATTGATTTCTATGCACATTTCTGTTCAGAGATTGCTCCTTCTAATACACGCATCGGCGCACTTGGTGATTGGTTGATTTCTGTTCGTCAAACATCATATAGAAATATGCAGTATCGCTAATTTTGATGTTATCATGTAAATGTTCAGAGAATTGCTGATTTCTCTAACCCCCTTAGCTCCGATTGATGTAACGTTTGATATACTTTCTTTTTTTTGTCTGTACAATGACATGTCTTGTTCTACTCCAAAATTATATCGAAATATCTTTTATTCAACGTATCAGACTGTTGTGTTCGATTAGTGACAATTTAATCCTATTGCGGAATAAATATATTTGTAAAAGATATCATTTCAAAGGCACAAGATGCATACAACGTAAGATCATTTGGCCATACAGTGTGTTTAGCTGTGCCTATCTAAATTACATTTTATTTAAATTTTGGTTTGCATATCGCTTGGTGCCAACCATAAACCTCATTTCATAGAGTACCTTCACAGACACCTGTGGCTCCAACATACAGTTCCAATTTACATGTAAATAATTGACCTTTGTGTGGATGTTTGTAATCAAAATCATCACATTTTCCTTTTTACTACTGAAGGAAATGACCTTATGACTCACAATTTACAAAAATTGAATACGTAACAGCCAGATTTTACTATACACCATGAATTCAAAACGTTTACGGTAATAATAGAAAATATGTGAAAGAAAGTATATTTGGTATATATTTGATAACAGCTTTGAGACAAAGAGAAATAAAGATGGCAACTGCTCAGCCGTGTAGGACATAGACTTATCTGCAAGGCCCTGTCCATTCAACTTAAGCACACCCAATTGACACAGTTTTAAATCATATAGAATTTCTCAGTTTGACGTAATCTCCTTGATTACCTTTCATCAAGAGTAGATGAGGCCGATAGAAAAGTTACGTGCCATCCACGTCACCAAAAGGTCAGGAAAGAAAAATACATGATATAGTGAACATAATCAAATTCATACAAATAAAAAAAACGACGAAGATAAACTATTTAATGAGTTACGCTAATTTTGGCTTTGTGCATACGTTGTTTGGCGTACCACTTACACCGCATTTGCTTGATTTTACTTCGTGTTTAATCTTTTCAGGAATATCACCGATTTACTGCCGTCAGCGCGTGAATTGTTGTGACACAGAATATGTCTCGAAGCTGTCGTGTCACGGATGCCGGCATATGACCATATTTCGTGGTTTTCAAATTGATCTAGACTATTCCATAGCTGTGGAATTTTCCATCCACACGTTGCAATATTACAAACTGTGTATAGAAAGAGGTGAATTCCCTAAAAAATAACCGCAGATTGACGTAATTTAGCTGACATAGCTGTTTTATTTGATTAGATAGCAGTCAGAATAAAGAACTGTCTTTGGTTGGAGTACCATTTCAGGGTAAGTAAATGTAGTGAGCTTTCAGTAACTTTCTGATACAGAAAGAATTGTCACACTAAAAAACAAATTAACATTATTCTATCCAGTATTTAATTAAACAATTACTTCAACGCGATAGTGCGGTATTCTATTGCTATCTTCCGATACGGTCGTAGTGATGCATGTAGTAATAGTCGGGGTATAGCTACTCACACATAACAGTGGCGATCACCGAAATAATTGATTGACTGGGATATGTCATATAAAGATGTACGTTTCGTCTGTACAGACAATATTGACAAATAGGCAACGCTTTCCATTATCAAACGTAAACAATTTTTGTCTGTTAATCTTTACCAAAAATAGGCTCGGGACACGTACCTTAAGCTTTTCTACAAATTACCTGCTTCATTTTAGACAGATTCCAAAAGGTATACTGGTGGTCTATTGTGGCATGTACGTCACATGCGCGCTCCGTGTGCATAGCATTACGTATTTACGCATTTATTTCATACTCGTAAACACGTGACTTAGTCATGAATGGAGATTACATCCCCCATCTGTCCTGCGTCATCATTTCACCGTAGACATTGGAGGGAAAGATTTCCTCGCCGCTGTCCATGTTTGCATCTTGGATAACGAATGCAATGTCTCTAATTCGCGTTTGAACCGTAATCCTTATGACTTCCGTGTATATCTTTGTTTGGATATTGCTCCTATTTCAGTATGTTCACACAGTGGCGAACTGGGCGTCTGATAAGTTTCATCCAAACATGATTTAGAAATATGCAACATCGCTAATCATTGTTGCTATCATGTGAATGCTTCGAGAATGTCAGAATTCTCTAAATTAAGCACGCTTTAAGGTTCAATAGCTGTAGCGTTTTATATATTTTCCGCTCTATCTGTTATGTTTGTAAGATAAAAATTGTTCTACTCCCGAATTCTATGGAAATATTTAGCATTTAATGTTAGTATTCAATGTGCGCGCCAGCCTCTAGTGCGGTAAAAATATATAGGAAATATATAGTTCAAGGAAAAAAACCAAGTTTAGTCTTCAAATTTTCACAATTTATGTTTAAAGACAAAGAATTAGCCTCGCAAACACCGCGCATTGTATATTATGCAATGGTTTCGTCGACTATCCGACTGGCGATACTGACTAACGTATCAGACAGATTTCATAACTTTTAAACAAGTCGATTGAATTTATGTTCCCCTTCAATCAACAAAATAATAAACTTAACAGTTGAGCTAAACAACCTATAAAATACTTAAATCAATGATCTGTCATGCACAAAGGAATTGCTTGAAGTTATATCAATGACGCTGGTAACGAAATTAGATTATTTGATCGTACAGTGTGTTTAGCTATGGTTATCTAAATTACATTTCATTGACATTTTGGTTCGCGTCAACTCAACGTCGAATGATGATATAATGACACTATATCATAATATTACAAAAGAGGAGTTTCATGTGTTGATAACGCTACGGTGCCCATCATATGCCTCATTTTATAAAGCACCTTCACTACACCGCTCTAGTGGTTCCGACATGTAGTTCCAATGTGTAGGTTGATCGTTTAGCTATTTTTGGATATTTGTTTGTTATCGAGGTTGACGAATGGTGGTTTCATACAAGAAAACTGCTGGTTATGTTAACTGTCTGTATATTTAAGAACGATTTTTTTTAAAAAACTATGATTCAGAGACATTAGTAATTTACATGTATCACAAATTCTGCCTGGGTTTTTTGATAGTTCAGTATATGACTCTATGCAAGGGCAGGTCATCAGTAGCACACAGTGGTCTGTCGTGGCATGTGCGTCACAGATGCGCTTGTTGACACTATTAGGCCTTGTTGTCGGCATGTATTCAGTGAGATAAAATAACGAGAAATCGAACTTTCTCGCTTCTTTGCAAGAATGCTGCGAGAATAGGCGAGACTTTATTTTTTCGCCATGAAATTCTCGCAATCAATTAGCCAGAATTTGTTTTTTCCCGCTCTCAACCTGCAAGTAAAAATCACTCAAAACTAAATTCACTCAATGCCAAAAAGGGGAAAATGATATTCAAAATATTGTTAGAGAACACATTCGTAAAAATATAGAAATGTGAAATATTATTCTCACACTTCAGGGGATGATCTTATCAGCAGAAGAGGGCGCCTTTTATACGGTGCAAGATTTAATAGTACGACTAAGGAGGGGGTTAATACCTTTTGCTGATGCAATGAAGGGGCATATAATGTTTGCAGTATTATTAGAGAACATTTTGATAAACCATATTTTTTTATTCCATATTTTTCACAACGTAATCTCTAACACTGCATATATCATGTTATCCGTTGACCCATCGCTGCAAATGACTTGCCTCGTACTGTCTTGCTTGTATATCCTGCATTGTACGCAAAGACCCCCCCCCCCCCCGTTAAAAAAAGAAATGCCCTGAATGGCAGAGAAGTGTCATTATTTCATTTCTGCCTATAGTTATCAAACTGATATCAAGGAAACCATGGAATATAATTCCTCCTACAGGGCATAGATAAACGTTATTTGCCCTCTTAGTCTGGTGCTTGTATCTTAGTGAAAGGCCCCCTTCGGTACGGTACTGGTGCTTGTACATCTTGCATTTCACACAATGGCATCCCTTCGTCCAATAACATTCGTCACTGACGTGCGACGAGAATATGTCATTTTTATATATTGTTATTATGTCCCCTTCAGGGCACCAGTAAAAGTTCTATGCCCGTGAATGTGGTGCTTGTATATCATGCATTGTACAGAAAACCCCACCCCACCAACGAAGTGTGAGAACCATAATGCACTTTCTAATAAAACTGTGAATATCATATCCCTCTCCAGGACATCATTAATAGATATAGGCCCTAGGCAGTATGATACTAGTGCTTGTATATATTGCATTGTACACAAAGCCCTCCCCTTCGTTCGATAACACAAAGCCCTGAAGTGTCAGAAGAATAATTTCACTTTTGCATATTGCTATGAAAGTGTTCTCTACTAACTGTGAATATCATGTTGTTGTTTTTCTTCGGGGCATCAGTGAAAGGTATGGGCCCCTTAGGTACATGTACTCTGTTCCCCCCTTCGTTTTTAGGGCCCAACACTTTACTCCTTTGCCCCCAATATTTTACGGTCCCGCACTTCCCCTTCACGTCATCGTTTCCCCCTTATTTTATGATCGAGCTCTCCCTGTCACTTCCCCTTCGTTTTATTGTCCAACCCTTGCCCTGCCCCATTCACCCTTCGTTATAATCGGGTCACCCGCTATGTGTGGATTTTTGTTTGTTGTTTAGGTTGATGGATTGATAGTATCACGCAAGACGAGTGCAGCTAATGTTAACTGTCTGTATATTTCCGAACACTTTGACACAATAATTTAACAACGTCGAATGCATAGACACTAGAATTCTCGAGTGTTTCTGATTTATGTGAGAACATGTATATGTCCTTTCACTGATCTGCAACAGTCTGCTGAAGTTTAATACTTCAGTTTATTCTGTCTGATATTTATATACCATTAGACTTGGAGCAAGTCTACGAAATACTATTCGACACAGTAGATCTACTTCGTTTTCTAATTGTCTCATTATTAACTTGCAAGTCTTCTTTCTATTAATTTTTAAACTGCTGAACTTTCTGTTTTAGTTCATACGCTGGGAAGCAGGAACACCAAGGCTTTATTTTGAAATAAACTACCTATTTAGCAATATTAGTTAAGCATTCGTTTTTAAATTGCTTCAGCCTCTTCCGAACACTCACAGAGTTTTCAACTGAAATTCACCATTTCGTTCGTGGCAGTGACCAGAAAAGGACTGACACGGAAACAACGCTATTTGATGCAACTCTCAGAGAAGTGCCACATTTTCACGCATTGTTGAAAGTACCTTGCTAACTTAGAGTAAGCAAACTTTAAAATATCTGGACTTTACCCTCAACCGATAAGGGATAAGTAATGTGTAATGGGTCTCTTTTGGTTATCAGAGCAGTGAATTGGGATTTGTTGGCGGCGACGGAGTTGTTTCTTCTTTTCCATGCGTATATTTTAAGCATCATTCATATTGCCATATGAAAGGAAAAAAGCGACAGTATTTTGTCTACTTTAGTGAGTACCGCGTACCAACGCCTCTCGATTTCATGAAAACACATGCACCTTAAATATGAAAGTCGCCTTGTGAGCTCTTGGGTAGATACCACGCTTTTCAATGCTATGCGCATCCACGTTTGTCGGTTTACTGATGTCGTCCATATTACCCTTCTCCATGCTGTCATTATAGTTGAAAATACTTTTTAAAAATACTGCTTACCTTGTCGTGTAATCAGGAAAGAATGTCCGTGATGAACTAATGCAATGAAGATCTTTCATGTGCAATCAAAGTAAATGGTGATATTGCCTGTAATGTTCTATGGGTTGTCATGGCAGGTGGGCCGGGATCTTTCATGGCCGGTGAATGATGAGGAGAAGCATCAACCTCAAAACAAGCAATAACATCACACATTTTGTAAGACCTCATGTAACTTTGTCGAACTGTACGGAAATTCCCACCATCCCTAAGGTATTGTCATTTACGTCGCCCTACATTGTTTTTATAGAAACAGCGGAACAGCAGAAAACATGGAGAAATATCACTGGTTGCAGATTCCGTTCATCCTTGCAGCAGTAAATGTTGTAATGGTAAACGCAACAGACAGTGTGGGTGAGTCAAGTGTCATAGCAATGAATTTCTTGACCGTATACGACATAGCTGGCAGAGCATGTTTATTTTCAGCCGAAGTGATCTTTCACAACTACATATTGCTGACAAGATACGCTATCGGTCTTTACAAATACTACTGACATAAACATGATCTTCACATATATGTGTTTGATTTGTTGATCATGAGTTCAATTATAGCATATAGTAGATAGTTCAGTGTCTATGATAAGACATGCCACAGTTGATTATTTGAAGAAGGTCGACGTCAGTAGTATAATTATGCAATCGGTAAAATGTTTAATGAACAATTGGGAAAAGCAAATCACTAATTCTCCCGGGAAAACCCGCGAAACCTGAGGATTTTATCTTGCAAGGCTGTTACGCTATCAACTGCACAGGCCTCATGTAAATGTGACCATCGGAACATTGGTCATACTCGGAGTGTAAAAACAGGACCTTCGGAGACCTTTCCCTTAATCACAACCACAGAGTAACATAGACAGAGTGGTAACGCCTGCATGCCTTTTGTTCCATGGTCGTCTCGGTAGACTATTGGCTTTTCATATTAAAATGAGCTTCAAAGGTGTTAAACTTTTTGGAGGCTTTGTTTGTGGTTGATAATTACACGAGATTATGCGAAATATACGACGAGATGGCATCGTACTGCCAGTCGCGTAGCAACCATAGTTACTTTGTGAGCTCTCAGGCCAGAAACACTGCTTCACGCCAATCAAAACATAACATGCCAGCAGTTTCATAAACATGTCCTTCCTTGACGCACGTGTGAAAGACGGTATGACTGACCGTAAACCATGGAGTAAAACCAGACAGTATCGATAAAAGACTTTCAAATTTGGTTCAAGCACACTCATTATATATTCATAAACATATGAGAGGAATTTTTAAAATGGTAAAACTCACTTTCCTGAAGCTAAAAACACTCCCGTTTTCGCCAGCACGTCAATTCTGCTCAGCACCACACGAAAACAACAACACAAACTTTGCCGAACATACTTTCGCTTAACAATTGGCGAAAATCCGAAAATTACCGAAGGATTCATGGTCGGCACTCTTCGGAAAAGAGAGGCGAGAGCAACCTGAGGCGAGGCGAACATGGATGGGTTACGTAACCGCTTCACGCCTTAAACAATACCCGTTGCGACTCTCTCTATCTTTCTCTATGTCACAACGGATGATGATTTTTTCACCTGAGCGTGACGATTGTTCGAGTAAAAACGAATAGCAGCGGGTCGTTAATGTCTATACTTTGTGAAAATCATACAATATCACTAATATTCAATATTAGAGACTAGATTTCAGGATTGAACAAGTTCACTTTATCTTACAACTAAAAAATTGTCTGTGAAACTATACACATTATATCCGACACACACACACACACACACACACACACACACACACACACACACACTCTCTCTCTCTCTCTCTCTCTCTCTCTCTCTCTCTCTCACACTCTCACTCTCTCTCTCACTCAAGAAGGTCTCCTTGGGGACCAGCCTAAATCTGATAGTATGTCAAAACTTCCTTGAGCTTTGAAATTGAACAGTAGTAATGAGGCCAAATATTCGTATTTCTAGATTTGCAAATTTAAATCGGTCTTTAACGAGAAGCTTTGCAAGACATATGAAACTTACATTGAGAGGCACTAATATTCTCTCTCTGTCTCTCTGTCTCTCTCTCTCTCTCTCTCTCCTCTCTCTCTCTCTCTCTTATTCATTCATTCAGTCTCACTCACACTCACTCTCTCTCACTCACTCACTCACATACTAAGGTGTCTTCCCAAGGCAGTAAGATTTCACTTCACCACGTACAATTGCATGTACATCACACACCGCTACATTCTACCTCCAAAATCACACGCTTAGGATAGGTTTCTGTAAAGACTAAAGTCAACGTTATGTTTCTTCTTACCAATTGGTGATACATACTTTCTAAGACCAGTGCCTAAATTGTCTTTTTCCTAACCAACTATTTAAATGAGTCGGTAGCTTCAATGCTGGAGTATAAAGACTTTCTGTGTGTATCGAAGAAGAGAACGTGTGTGATGCACATGCAACTGTAATGGTGACATATTTCTGCAAGGAATGGTTCTATACTTGAAGGTAGTTTATGTGTGTACTTTGTGCCTGTCTGTCGTTGTGAAAGCCTGTAAATATGCAAGGCTGAAGCATACAATTGTTTGACTTATTATCAGTCAATCGAGGGAATGTTAATGCATGCATCTGTAGCCAAAATATCGTAAGACGACGTTACCATAAGACATGCGTATGTCAATTATAGTGAATGGTGAACTTGTGCACTAAGGCCATTTAAAGAAAATTCTTAGTTTGCCGTCCTTTGATTTTTTTAAAAACCTACCAGGCGGCCAGGTAAAAGCAAACACAGACAAAAAACAAAAGTGTATTAACATTATGTTAAAAGTGTCTGTTTATGCGTTTAGCATGGTCACTACTTTTCGAGAGAAGAAGATAAGAATTAGTGTCCATTCGATGGCTAAATGTGAAACCTTGAATTTACAGACGTTTTTAGGAACTGTCAGATATTTTGTGGGAAACATTTTTCTCGTTTTTGCAGCTTATTGGATAACCCTGCCACAAAATTTCACGGTCTTTGCTGGAGATGCACTGACGCTGACGTGCGAAGTTGGAAACAGTAGCGGTGTGGCAATAAGGTGGTTTCGGAAAGATTTCAGCACATCGCTTTCTGACAACCTTGGGGATATTTATGAAAATTTATACGAAGTTACGAGCACTGACTTTGGCCAGTCTAATCTCACAATCAAAACGGCCTCAAGAAACGACAATACTACGTTCATATGCTCTCACATTCGTGCAAACCCCCAGCATCAGAGGGCGTATGTCAACGTGATAAGTACGTATAATTTCTCATCATAGCTGGGGGTTTTTCGGGTTTTTTGTTTTGTTTTGTTTTAGGGACTAGTAATTTGTTGAGTCATATAATGCTTTTACTTCTACTTTTTTCTAGAGACTAATTAACTACCAGGATATAAGCTCATGTACTTTCATGGGTATGACTACGGAGAAATAACAAAGTATTCATGTAACTGACCCACGAAGTCATGATACCAACATGTCTGTTGTCTTGAAATTGATCATCGTTTGAAGGGCATTATTCTAGGGTTTTTACTATGTTCGTACTGACTTGTTGTCATGCTTTGCCTGAAGAGTCACAGAAGCTTGTCCATTATCTTTTTTCAGTTCCGTTCGACTCTGCAGAGATAACAACGCAGGGTCATAATAAATTCTCGTGTGATGCAACGCGTGGCAACCCTGGAGCGATTCGAATGCTGTGGAAAATTGATGGCGTTGAAGTGTCGTCGGCTGACCCATGGTCCATTGAAACGGATGATGGAAACTATACAAGCAGCAGTATTTGTGAAATAGACCATGGTATCCACCGTAATGACGTCACTCTTACATGTCACATTATTCAGTCGGATCAAGTAAAGAGTATGATTGCATCATTTACACTAAAAGCAAGCCACGCAGGTAAGTTTAAGCGGCATTCCTCAATCCCTTGTTCTCGTTAGTGGTTGTTGAAATTGACTGTTTATGTGATTGTAGTCGACTATTCTCCTTTGAAAGTTGTGTCCAGTGAATCAATTTGTTAAGAGATGAAGCTTATAGCAAATCTGCCCCTCTTAGATTGTTAAGGCTTAAGAAGTAAATTTCTATTAATTGAGGTGTATATGCAAATAAATAATAACTATCATCGGCCAGATGAGTGAAAACATCGAATCATATAATTGAAAAAGAGAAATAGTATTATCAGCGGAAAGAAACAATTTCAGTCACTTCAGATAATTTACATATCACAGAGGAAATACAGATGCCTGTCGAGTGATTATCTACAATGCTTTGCACTGCATCGTGTAAGGCTTTTCATTTTTCTCAATTTATTATCAGGTGCTAACAGAGTTGGTGCTCCCGTTATTCAAATGCCGGTTATTGCAGTGATGGTTATTGTTGCAACAATACTTTAGGTAAGTGTGCCGTACAGATGATTTTGAAAAAACCCAAATTATCCTCATCAAGAAAGTCTGAAATCCAATACTGGTATGCTAATAAGGTTTTTCTTAATTTTTTTATCTTTTTTCTTTATTTCTTTATTCACTGTCGCTAACTACCCTGCGCGAAAATAAAGCTTCGCCCGATCATCTTTATCTCCCAACGCGCGGAAATAAGTCCGCGCGCTAATTCCCCGGTTCAGTGTCATATCATTTTGAGATCATGTCAGTAACAGCTGCCAGGATACTAAAAAAGGGGAACTTTTTCACCCTACATCTGGCGAGAAAGGTTTATGTCCTCCCCGCTCGTGGCCAATTTACTGTGGATTAAAGCGTGATGGTAAAATTCATCTTTCCGTGGTAGAAACTCTGCTCTACCATCGAAAATAACAGAATGTAGGGCCTGTAGGGGTCGTGAAAATGATAAATGACACATCCCTAAGGTATCTACTGCTTCCCGGTAAGAGAATGTGAAATAACACACCTGCCTAAGAACACAATATTGTAGTCATGTCCCACTGTTACGCTTGCCGTAGTGATGGGTTACTCCCCCCCCCAAAAAAAAAAAAAAAAAAACCAAACTGATGTCAAGTACTTGATATATTGTGTCCTGAATCCTTCTTGAAGATAGTTACGGAACAAAAGTTTGTACTTCATACATTTCTTACTCCTTATGTTAATATATTAATCCTTGTGTACGATAAAAAGACACTTTTCTCTAATAAGCTTTTTTATCTTTTTTTATCTTTCCAAAGAAAAGAACCAAACAAAACCCATGACTCAAGCGACTGATAAAGGAACTCCTCAGGGTTCCGAACCGAAAGCGTCACAGTGTCTCGGACATAACCGACCCGGCTTCGTCTCGCCATGGCTAATTACTAACACCAATGTGCGTGTGTGTTTGTGTTGTGTGTGTGTGTGTGTGTGTGTGTGTGTGTGTGTTGTGTGTGCGTGCCTATTATATACACACATATATATATAATAATATATATATATATATATATATATATATATATATATATATATATATATATATATATATATATATATATATATATATATATACACACAAATGTATACAATGTGCCCTCCTTTTATCACTATAATAGCTTTATCACAACCTCTCAACTTGGGCACAGAGAGTATATATATATATATATATATATATATATATATATATATATATATATATATATATATATATATATATATATATATATATATATATATATATATATATATATATATATATATATATATAGCTGCGTTCCCTTATTTTATTTGCAGTGTTTCATGTTTTCCTGTGTTTCGCTAAACTGCTAATGAGACTTTTAACTACAATGTTGCTTTCCAAGTTACATACCCAGCCAATTTAAAGGGGTGATCAAGATGCCCAGAACAGCCTATTTGGGCCAATTAGGTTCAAGAATGTGGGAATGTTGCTAAGAGAGTTGCTATATATATTGACGAGATAAACATTGAGAACATTAGGATTAAGAGAGATGTGACTTGTCCAACCTGTTCAGTTTCTGTGTCGGAAAAGTTGGAATGTATGAGCGCTCTACTGTAACAGCAACAAGTTTAGAATTAGATATTTTAAATTATTCAAATTGTAATTAAATCTGTAATATTGCACTTTTAAGCTATTTCTGTATTTTTATAAAAGAAAACATACTTCAAACCACTCGTCAGACGTTTTTTAAAATTTTGGATTTTCAAGTTTTCATTGACATACATCTTTAGGCTTGTGTTGTAAGCTGTAAATTAAATGTGTCTGTGTGTTCTAGTAAAAAATATTACTGAAATTTACTTGTCAAATGCCTTTGAAATTTTATATGCAACTCATTAGTGATGGCGTCCTCAAACAAGTATGTCCAAGTTGAGGTGACAAAAAGAATTTTGCATAAGTACAATTTTTTTTGTTTCTTTATTTGTTTGTTGTTGTTTTTTAGGTTGAATTTAAATGAATTAAAAAGTTATTGATCGGATAATGACTTTTACAGGACGAAGTAAAATTTAGATTTCAGATTTTCAGTCCATGTCACACATTTTTGCAGCTTCTGTAATGTAAATGTGTTGTTCACTTATGGGAACAAATAGTCATTTGATGCTGTTTTTGACGTACTCTTGTCTAGGAATTTTATGCAATATTCCAAGGAAATCGTAATTGTTTTGAATGTGTAGCGATAACAGATCTTGAAAATAAATCTAGTATTGCAAAACGCTATGCCAATGTATGCATTAGTGTTAAATGTTAAATGTCAAATTTCTGAGTTTTATCATGTTATTTTGCGGAAGATGTTTATAAACACCCGGTCAGACTTAATCCAAAAATCTAGCAACATATTTATGAAGCTCTTGCAATTCTAAAGGAAAACAAAAGATTGAAATGTATCATAAAAAAATCTTCTGAACACCGAGATGTGTGATATTGCCGGGCAAAAAACCTATGTATTTAAGCCTGAGGGCACTTCATCACATTAATAATTTATAAATTAGTTTATTAAATAACATAAATATTATAAATATTATAAAATATATAAATTGATAAGCCAGTGTTAAAGTTTTAAATTTCAGAGATGTGTTCTTTAAGTGGTCTGGTGACCTACGTGTGTTTTTTGGTAAAAAAATTATGTATTTAACCCCGAAAGGGAACCAAGCGGCATCATTAATGTTTAATGTTATTTATGAATTGTCAATATATTAATTAAAATTAATTTGATATAAATTTATAATCAACAGTGCCAAGTCCATTTATTTCTTCCTGACCCCCTCTTTCCCCGGCCTGACAAAAAATTGTAGTCAGTAGCAGAAATATTGTAAGGAACAGAAGCAAGCTGCAACTTTTGATATTTTTATTGTTTTTAATATATGTAACATGTGTACACAGCATTGTTATTGTTGACAGTTGAGTTTCACTCAAAGTTTCACTTACTTAAAATTACGTTGTCAACAAAAACAGAAGGGGCTAATCTGTAATACATCTCATGCAGGTGCATCTGTACCTGCCACCCTGCCCTTGGAGCGAAATACACAGAATCCTCTCCCAACCCCATGCAACTTCATCTTAGGGTAAACCCTTTTGAGGCCAAGAAAAATACAAAGTTTGTTCTCATCCTCGCGCGCGTCAATTCAGACCGGCGTCAACCATTTTTTCTGCTCATTAGGAATAAAATAAAAAAAATAAACGCAAAAATACGCGTCGATAGTGCATAACACAGTGCTCTATAAAACAGAACCGTTAACAAAATAATTGGCACTAACATTCCATTCAGAACTGTACACATATGTCACTGTTATATAACGCTGTCGAAACTATGCATTTCTGCACTTAAAGTCAAACCGCAGAACTGTTACTATACAAAAATAATAAAGAAACACTGCTGTGTATTTATCTCTGCGAGCATTCCTTTCTTGTTTTCATGTTTTTCCGCGTTCTTATTGATTGAAAAATTAAAAAAAATGAGAGTTAAAAAACCCACGTCACCGCATCAATTTTGAAATATATCTAGGATAAGAAACAGACTTTTTATTTTTCTTTGCCTAAGAGAATAGCTGTATGAAGGGTACACTGTATGGTGATTTTGACCATCTTTACGTAAACTTGACAAGGGAATGATTGAATCCTTTCAGCTAGGTTTGTCCCTGTTTTTTTTCCTTGAAGAGGATTTGGTCCCTGCATAAACTTCGTCCACGCCTCATGACCTTTTACCCATCATTTGGTGAAAATGTACACTTCTACATCAGTATTTGGCAAAACAGAGAGACTTTTGACCCCTAAATTCACAGAAAATTGTAAAATTTATACTTTGTAGTCAAAACTAACTCTCACCGGTACAAAGTTCAGCTATGTGATGTGCCCCACCTCCCAAGGATGTCACCCACAATAGATACCCACTGATACCTAATTTCTCACTTTCAGGACCCTATTCAGAGCTCTATGACTTTCAAAAGCCAGGCTCTACCAATTTTCTCCATGCATGACTCTGTCTTACATTAGATGCTTGGAAAAATGTGATGAAAGAAGCTACCCAAAGAGCTGCATGTAAAAGTCAGATAGGGAGTACCTCTACCCAACCTGGGTCACACGCTTGTCCCCAGCCGAGCCATAGAGACATTTGTTCAGCCAAAAAAAATTAGTGTCCAAGTCACAGATATTTTTTGTTTTCTAATGGTGGCTCAAAAGCTGTCTTGGAGTCAATCTGATCATAAGAAAGGACAAACAAAAGGCCGAAACTATATGAATATTTAGACATTATCTCTCCAATAGCCATTCACACCTTTGTCAAACCAAATTTAACAAAGAATATGAAGAAAATAATTGTACCAGAGAGGAACCATCGTATAAATAGTACATATCTATTTCAAAAGTTTTATATGTATAACTTAATTTTATTTTTAACCCGTTTACAAAAGGGCCTATCAGAATGCTAAAATTTTTAGCATTGTGATAGGCCCTTTTGTATACTGATTTGGCTGATTTGTAACGTCAGTAAAAGGAGTGAAATGGTATACCAGTAAGGTGATAGCAATATTCAAGTACAGGGAAGTAGAGTATGAGAACATTGATGCACAGCCACTCAATAAAGACATTTCACAATTAGACAAGTTAAAATTACTTTTATTACCAGCCACAAGTGAAAACTGGCAGAATTATTCCATCTCACCTCTAATATGTATTCAAAAATATGTTCGCTTTTAATTTCATTAAAACTAACACTTGTTATACATGAACTTTAAAAAAAGATTTTTGTTATTGTTATTTTTAATTATTAAATATAAATCATCTCAGAGTGTTAAGTTACAAGTTATACAAAATACTAATAAATTTATTTATTTTTAATTTACTTTCTTCATCTTATGAGCATTTGCTATTCCACAAATTAAATTACTCTTTTTATATTTAAGTTAAAAATTTCAGAAACACTTCTTTAATAATATTATACTGTTAAATCGCTAAACAATGTTAGCACGCATACCTCTTTGCTCAATGCAAAGCATTCATAAGTTGCTGTCTTCTGGCAACCCCACCTGGTGCATTTGTATGAATATTGGGATATCGGTTTGGATGATCGATGAACTGTGGATCTAAATCAATATAATTCTCCACATCATCCTGGTGAATGATACAGAGATTGTGAATGACGGATCCAGCGATAATGGTCTCACACACATATTCTGGACTATGCATTGGCAGCCTTCGGACACGCCCCTTGTAAATGACCAATTGACTGCTCAACATTTTGAAGGCTGGAAGAAATTGCACGGTTAAATCTGCGTTGCTGAATAGTTAAGAAAACATTATCTCTGAAAGGAGTAATAAGCCAGTCTCTCAGAGGGTATGCAGAGTCACCAATGATGTAAGTTCCAGGAGCCGTCATCATTTCATTGGTTTCCATTCTTGTAAACAGGGAAGAGTTTCGGGGAACACGAGCATCATGTGTACAGCCTGGCCATCCGGTGTAGGCATTAGTTATCAACAAGTTATCATCAACAACTACCTGAACAAAAATGAAAAGTATTTAAACTTTAACGGAGACACAACTGTCATCCATTAGTCCTCTGGGTGTTTTCCGGGGGAGGAGCAGCAAGCTGAATGTTATCTTTTTATTTTTTAATTGAGAGAACAAAAGAGAGTAAGTGCTTAGTTATAACAAATATATACTATAATGACAAAACAAATATATACTATGTAGAGGAAAAATTGTCCCTGACTTTGACACTTCTACTTTTTTCAATTGTGAATGTTTTACAAACTTTCATTGCAACTTCTTATTTCTATCAGTGATGACGCTGTTTAGTCTTATTATGATCCAATTTCATTTCAAATTTAATAACAAAGTAAAATAGTAATTGTTTTTGTTTCTACATCATAGTGTACATTTGCAACTACTCAGCATTAAATTTCTTAACATACTTGTGGTTATTGTAAGCTGTTTTGATTGCCTCTTCTGTTGTTCAGCCAAAGACTTTCAAGGAGTGAAAGGATTAATTTTGGGTTTTTTTCTTAATTGCCTTATACGCCTTCATTCAATATATAGTGAAAATGCACTAGAAAAAATGCCAATAAAGAGTCCCATCACCGACAGAAATGAGAAATGTATACTACCAATGCCTGGTACGTAAAACAATGACATGGACATTCTGCCTGACCCTAGTAAAGGTCAGCGACATTCTACACGTACAGCAGCAGCCATCGCACGTTGTAGGATACAAGCCCTGAACACTATGTTAACTCTATATATCGAACAATATATATTGGACACTATTTCATGGACCCTATATACTCATATAAACTAATCATACGGTATCTTGTCATTTTACTCAGTATTTCTAACACTTTCATTTTTGCATTTTTCTCGATTTTTAGTTTATTACAATCTTTCGAATTTTAGACTAGATACCTTATCTGTCGGGCGGGAGAATGTTGAGAAACGTCAAGCAGAGATAGCCACTGTTTGATTAGTTAGTAATGAAGATAGATCTTGTCAGTTCCTTCCTAATATCCTGTGTTTACACACAGTTTTAATTCTTTCTGGCGTTACTCACCTCTAACAAATCCAAGTCAAAGACACTTCTTGATTTCCCGCCAAAACTGGCCATATCACAGCCTGAATTAATCACTTTAATTATGTCAAGTGTATTCGTACGCGAATAGGCCTACTCAGAGCGCATCGATCACCAGTATAACTGGTCGTCACTTATCCACCCATTGATACATTTTGTTATTGTAGCAGTAGTTCAACGTAGCTGTAGCGATAAAGTTTGAATAAATAGAGCCGCCACGTCTGTCCCCATCACTTGAACTCAAAAGATCCTGCTTCACAGTCCCACACATAAAATGTGAATAATTACCTCTGTTTCCCCTGTAAATCTTTAAATGTGTTAACATCTTTGAAAAAATCAACCTCCTCTCCATTCTGTGTTAACAAAAACATGCCCTCAAACGTTTTCTCACTTCATTTACCCTTCCCCCCCCCCCCCAATTCAACACACGTTCCGATTTAGGCCCCATCCCCGGCTGAAATACCTAAACGCTACCGAAAATGTAACTACGGATCAAATATTATTTTAAAGTGGTGAATTTTTATTTTTTTTCATGCAAGCTCACTTATATCTCTAATGACTATTAAAAAGGGTACGTCATTTTGCGTGTAAGCATGTCTTGGACAGTCTAGTCGTGATAATGGCATGAACAGGGGACAGGCACTAGAATATTCATGTCTGTGGTTAGTCGTTTAGATCTATTCTATTTTTATTTTTAGTTTATTAATAATGACTTCTACAGCAGAGGCCATTTATGGTAGACTGTTAGAAAAATACTAATACAGAATGCAAAATTTCACAAAGTAAAATCAAGTTTTTGACTTAAATTAATTTTTATCATCAAATCGTGCCAAACTCTAGACTTTCTGCTTTTTTGAAAACATATGGTATGATTGAAGTTTTCACGTCTTCTTTCATGAGAAATATTGCTTTGAAAAATATGTGTATGTTAAAGGCCCGATAGCTGTATCTATTATGCATTATTTTTGTGATTTTACTTCCAAACTAAAACAAGTTCATGGGAAGTACCCATTGAGGGGTGTTTATACAGGTTCAATAAAATGTCCACTGTGACTACATGTGCAATTTTGAGGAAGATAACTAATAAATGTTTGCCCAAACATAAAATGGTGCCCTCATGCAAATAAAGCAAAAACACAGTACGCTGTGCATAGTATACATCGGAATCTTCACAGAAACAACAGAGTAGTCCAATAAAATTCATAGTGCTGAATGTTTTCCACTGGGGACACCATATGCTATGTTTTCTTTGTAATATTACCAAATTTAAAAAATGGCGGGAAATCAAAATAACAGTTAAAATTTAAATTTACTTGTCTAATTTTTCAGTAGTAAAATACTATATCCTTTAAATCAGTATAATTTAAAGAAAACCAAAGAAGAAAGGAAGCCTTTTTCAGGTCGACAAATTTCAAGAGTTACAGCTACAGGGGCTTTAAGTGCAACGCTAACTAAAATATTTGATAAGAAAAACGCAAACAGTGAAGTTAACTTTATATTAGACAGTGACTTTCACACAATTTTAAATCTTGAATACAAATATTTGGACCAAAAACCTATCTTCCTAACCTAAAGAAATAACGTGTTCTGATCAATGCCTTAAAACCAGCAGATGTCTGAAGAAAAGTCAATCCTTGCAAAAACAATTTACTTATAGCGTCAGTTGTCCTGAGGTATTGCCAGTGGACTTGACTACTGGCTCATTGCCAATCATCTACTCTCAAATGACAAATCAACAGGTAGCCGGCCTACTATGAGGACTGATCACAATGCAGTATCCTTGAAGATATATGTCGGTCAATTTTCATCGGACGTTAATTTCACAGTTGTTGAAAGACAAGAAAAAGAATGAGTGTGAAAATAAATGTAATTTTGACATAACTTTTGATCTAACTACAATTCGAGTCAGGAGTCAACTGCTTATTGAAAGAAAAGGTTGGCAGTCAAAAAAAGGAGAAAAAACATAATACATGTTATCATAGATTTAGAAGACACATTTAATGGTTGTCAAAGTTAAACATAAAACAAAAAGGTAAATGTACAGAACTCGAGAATGTACTTTTCAATATATATATATTAATATATTCAGGTTTATCCAAATCCGACAAGAAGAGTAAAGTACTGCAAAGAATTCTACTAGTTCAGATCAGACACCCCGTTAAAAGCGCAAAATATGTAACTTTTGTTGATATTGCCATCATTTCTTCCGCAACAAATTAATTTTCTAAGTTTTCTCTTTGAAGCATATGATGTATGACATACATAGTATTGGCTTAGCTCGTCAACTCAATGCATTATATAGCATATGCAATGTTATTGTTGACGAATAAATTCTAGTCGGAACAAAATTCACCTATCAACTAAGGAAAGTTGCATAAAACGTTTAAAAAACTATGGGACTTAAATAAACAATGGGATAGAATAAAGTAAGTGAACTAAGGAATAATCATTAGATCCGTGATCCCATGTGAATAGCACTACGATAACTTGCTGCATATGGTCTCCTCTCAGTAGCCAAGTCATGCATCGTGAAATCCATTTCTCAAAAAAGGACAATGTGCATTTACCATCGTAACCATCATCATTATGTACATTTAAAGCATCATTATATTCGTTTATCACTTCATGAATGCATTACTTCTGCACGGACAAATTCAACCCTCGTCTACTTATAGCCTCATTTGAACGGTGTACTGTGAAGATGATCGGCTATCGCGTAGTATCATGGACGGAAAATACAAAAACTCTGGCCCGCAAAAAGTTATTTGTTCGATGGACATTTTGTCAGTCGTCAAAACTTTCGTTTAACCAACGAAAAGATTATCTTTGGTAAGTGTCACAGTTGCTGTTGTCGTAACGCCTCAGAGAGATGGCGCGGCGCTGTACTTAACTTTCCGCCGTACAATAATTCTCTACATTCTGTCTAATTAGCTCCATCTTCAACAGCCAACAGCCATTAAATCAGAACTTTCCAGTCTGTTACAAATTTTTCTTTTTCATTCTTCGTAGTAATCTTTTCCTTTGGTTCCTGGATTTTGATTCTCCGCTTCCTTTACATCTCTTTCTGCCCTTTCCTTTCCGTTTTGTCTCAGAATCTACATGAAGAGAAGACATATTAAAACGATAGATTGTTAAATAAGCCAAGTATTCCAAGCTGAAATAAGACGGTCTTTAACATACAGGGTTGTAAATGTTTAACTTTGAGCACAATTTCAGGTAGTGTTCCATAAAACATGGCGCATTTTGCTCAAAAATCACGGAAAGATTCATTCAACTTTCATTAATGTTAACCCAAGATGAAATGTTTGATTGGGTTCAACTTTTGGCATGACAATCAATCGTTAGTTAGTGAGAAAGAAATGTGAGTAACTGCAATTATATGCATTACAAATCACCTGTTTTCCTGACTTGTTTTTCTCCCAGTTTTCAAATATGGTCTAGTGTAACAATACCCTGGCAGTACATTTTTGTGGAGCTAATGATAGAATGTCATTAAACAACGCTGCGATTTTTAGTCGCGATATACGCGAAATTAGAAAGATTTTGAACCGTCCAAGATATGATTAAGACCTTAGTTAAGTACTCTCCATACAGCTGAACATTTTCAAACATTTTTCATACTTTGCTGAAATGAACTTTAAACTAGTACTCTATTTAACAACGGACATGAAAACACTGATCATGTGAGAAGATATGTTGCTGAAGTAAAAAAATGATTAATACCGACTTGAGCTTCTTAAGTTTGCACTCTGCACGAAACAAAAGTTTTGCACTTTTTTGCCTGACGCGAACTTTAAATCAGTTTCTTTTTCATAACCAGCAATGATGCAGTCACATGGCCGATTTCGGATCAGACAAACAAAATACTGATCTTTGACATTCAATTGGCTGCAATGCCTGTGATACCTTGCATCAAGTATTTTGTAAATTTGCATATTCGAAAAGAAGGATCAAATTATTTAAGACAAAATATAACATACCTTTACATTGGACAGCCAATGCAAATCTGTACGTGTTTTCTAAAATCTTCTTGCTGTCTTTGTTGGCTATGATGGTGTGAATTTGCCAGTCGCCTTCGTCGCGTTTCTTCGAGACCTCATTAATTACTACCGTTATAACATGTTCATAGATTCCCTGCTTAAAAGTCATACTGTATCCACCGAAGGTTGTTTCTACTAGTTCACTTGTATTCAGGGATATCTTTGGATTCGTAAGCATGTTGAGATTGTCCTCATTCTTTCCTGCAAGTGCCCTCGTGTAGATGTAGTGGTCATCTGTAAACGGGAACGAAGACTTGACCTCCAGTTGGAGTACGACTTCTTCGTGTTCTTCGACGGGGATGACGAGACTTTGTGTTACTGGCCCAACTCCTTCAGAAGTGATGATTACTGGAACAAAGTGTGTGCAAAGAAATCCACAAAAGTTATTGTCAAGTGCAATGAACCCTCTACTTAATGTTCGAAGTAAATATAATAAACTCACTTATTTGGCATAGATCTGAGATCAAAACTGAAATATATATACTTTGATTCACTGGATATGAATCAATTCTTTAGTTTTACATAAGTTCAAGGCTTCTTCACAATTTATATAACATACCTAAGAAAATTACCAAAACTTGGAAACTTCTTCGCCCCATTGTAAAAGTTAACCTGAATGGTGCAGATAGCTGTGGTTTGCCGATGCCTCTCTTAACCAGCACAGATTTTTGTTTAGCTTCGCCAACAAATTTTATTTCGCAGCTGGAAATATCAGGCGAAAAGGTCACTCATGCCCATATATCTAGTAAATAAAATCGAAGACAGGTTATTAAGCTGTGAACCACGGTCATGAACGAAAATACTTAAAAAATTAAGAAATCCAGGACGTAGATTTCTAGATTTCTAGAATCAGCCGGCTTAAATCTGCTGCAAGGTCGAAAGAAGCGCTAGCAGGCAAAAGCACAAAGGTTGTTAACTCGTCTGAAACCTTTCACACAATTTCAAGCTGTTTTAATGGCTCATAACTAAAAATAACAATGTTGGGGGTTTTTCTGTGAACTAGAAATGAAGAAGAGGGCTTACACAACCTACAGTCGAGGGAAATTGGAACTTAAAGATCGTGATGTCATTGATTGCTACGTAGTCAATAGGCATGATTTAGCTATGAATTGATCTAATCCAATCGTTTAGACAAAATAACTTTAAAATGTCAGCTCGGCCGTGAAGATTTCTCTAATCAGGTTATGTGTGGAAAGTAGGAAGCAATGTATGTTGTGCGAAATATCTACCCATATTTCCGACATTAAGAAACATAGATACACGTGCCCAGCAAGCTGAACAATAGGGTAATACTGCCCCGATCCCAGCATATGGCATATCAGGTAGTGTATTAAGTCAGTGTATGTCGTCGCATACCGCAGGATATGAAATATAACCTTTGTATTAATTGAATCTTTCAGTTTAATTTTTATGTAATTATCAATGATTTTTCATACGTTTTCAGAGCATAACTTTTTGAATACTATACTCGTCTTACAATCTTGAAGTATCATTCTGCAGTCCATTTAAGAGAGAAACAGCCGTCAAATAATATAATTATGTCTGAATACTAGTACGCAGTTTTCCTTTAAATCTACATAAATACCCATGATGCATTGCAACATGATATGCTGCTTTCTGGAAAATTGGTAAGTTCTAGGGCATATGAACGACAATGGATGCTCTCCATTTCTACTATATGTTTACAATTACTTTATATGCCCATATGGATATCCAACAATCACTCGATCTCATTACTCCTCTGGTAATGTATCAACTGGCTTGATCACAATAAAGGATGTGTAATTGCCTAACATTATAATGACATTGCTATGAAAGAATTCAATGTTTCGCCTAAAAAAACTGTTGAGCTGTATCGCAATTTCTTGGAAATAACGTGTAAGAGTAACCCTTTTCAAATGATCTGAAGTGATTTTCGACAATCAATAAAATAATCAATATAATATGATCTCCCTCCCTCTCTCTCTCTCTCTCTCTCTCTCTCTCTCTCTCTCTCTCTCTCTCTTAAAAGAGAAATAGCGAAAACTGGAAGAGACTGTACAGCATATCTTCAATTCGATAAATCGTAAAGCTGTTTCGTTGTATTCCCTCTGGTGACGTTTACATTACCTACCTTCTTATAGCTTTAAAGGAGATATCGGATTTGTATCCAGATGCAGCCAATATACTTTACACAGGGCAAGTCATCATCTATTGTCAAATCCACAGGTATTATGGCCGAAGCTTAGGTGTTTGGCTTCAAATCACTTCTTCAGTACCAGAACTGTTGACGTTATACCGCGGTCCATCGATTGATGAACATTATATAGTGTGCAGTTTCCTGTGTAGGGTGGGTGTATGACATTTAAATCTAAGACTAGCTTCCTATGGCATTTTCATCATCATTCTTTCAGTATCTTGATTAATATTGATTATTGGACCTGTTTTGATATCATATTCTAAAATAACCAAATTGTTCTGCTGCTATTACAATATTTTGATCGTTTGGTTTATGATGTGTGCAAATTGAATACATTCCAAGCAAAGCCATGGATATTAGAAAGGGTAAAGAAATATCTTGAACCACCTGACAGAGTTAATCAAGCCACATACACATGGCGTAATATAAAGGTCACCCTATTTAACAAAGCTGTTTGGTAGTACATTGCGGATTGTCGCAAAATATTCTGTGACAGAACTGCACTATTTCTTATGCGTTCCCTTGCCCTAATAAGATTTTACCATTCGCCTTGAGAAATGACTGTTCATGTACAGCTGAATCACCAGTAGGTCTGCTGCACGCATCCTACGTCACTACGTCGGGGGGATCCCTAGTTAATTTTAACACTTTGAGTCACGCTTGACCCAACCTCCTATTATCATGATATCTTACTCATCGTTTGTGTAGGAAAGCCCATTTTACCCGATGATCTAAAGTCCATTTTACCTGATGATCTCGGTAAGCATGGAAAGTTCCGAGGCTTGATATTCTCCAAGGTCCACTTCGTCAGCGGCAAAAAAATGTTTAAAAGCTTCCTCTAAATAACTGTTTTGGCGTTATCATGTTTTAGCTGTATGAAGAAGAAAAACTATCAGATCTTTACAGAGACATCCAGCGAACAAGAATTTAACACTCGTGATGCATCATAGGTGTTGCGATTAAAGTCGAGTTGATTCTTGTTCGGCTTGATAGAGTCCATTGTCAGTCAACATCATCCACATAAATAGGGCTTATTTTTATAAACGTTTAATTCACTGTTCCACTTACAAGTACCTGAGCCACCTTGAAAATACTTGGTTCATTGATCTCATCGAAGATAATACAAATGGACATGGTTCAGCCGCTAACATTTCGAGGTCATTTCGACGTGTTGCTAAGGTTGTATTCATCTAAATTGCGTTTAGCGCCATAAAAGCGAAGGATGATATGATAGAGCGCAAAAATCTTCAATCTGCATACATTTTAACGGGATTCCCAAGTTCATACCGTTTTGACATTCATATTTAAGTAACTTCAGCCTATTCACCAGTGTCTCCAACAAACATGTCCGGTATCGTTGTTTTCAGCCAGATGTAAAATTTATACTTTCACGACTATATGTTACCGACAAGATGTCCTGTAAGTTTCTAAAACACAGCTGTCATAAAACCTGATCTAGGCAAACACGGGCGATAAAGGAACCGTACATGGTTCAACAATAAATTGCCCGATTGACTCGACTGATGAGTATAAAATGTCCCGTATTTGATTTGTTGAGCTATAGCACAGACAGTTGAGTGTCCATAGGACTGATGAAGTGAAAAGACGCCCATGGTAAGTTAGTTAGACTAAAAAGAGACATATTTATGGTCATTGCATCATTTCAAAACCCTGCGTTAACTCTATAATCTACCGATAAGGTCAACACGGTAGCTCATTAGGCAGTTTTTTACTGACAGCAGCATGTGGTCAAATGATCAATTAAGGTGCGCAATTTTAAAAGAGCGAAAGTTATTTACGATTTCGAACATATAATTCCGAACTCTGAGGGTGACAGAACTTTAATGACAGAAACCGTTAGTCAGCGCCCTTACATATAATGTAAGAAAGCTATTTACCAAGTAAAAAGAATAGCTTCGAGCACAAGAGTTACAGAATTTTATTAAATATTCTTCATGGTTTGTCCTTTATCCCTGCATGGATGTTTCCCTAGTACGGTAAAACTGCTAATAGCTTGAATAGCTGAATAGTCAAGGTGTCTGACGCCACTGAAAACAAAATAGCTCCTAAATATCTTCGCAGTGGCTAAACAAACAATCACAAATGAATATATAGCTGCTAAATATCTCAAAGTTGGCTATTTCGGTAATCCATTAATCCTGCACCTGTATGTGGTTGTTGCAATTCTTCTTGTTGTCATGGTCACGGACTATTTACATATTTTTACCTGAGTACATACAACAATAACGTCCAGTTAACTTTGGTAGATGAGGGAGAAAAGTTTAGTTGACAATGTTTTTGATTTAATTTCATGAAGATGTTCATGTAAAGTACATTCAACTCTTCTAACTATCAGGTCCTCCGACAACCTCGAAAACTGCTGAGCATTGTTAAATATTCCGATGCTCGGGTTCCATGCTTCAGATAGAACCTCTTTCTGTGTGAGAGAAACCTTTTACCGGAATTGTCTGATCTAAACCAGTAGAATGTCACTATTTACACCAGATAACCCATTAAATGCACAAAAGCTGGAACTTCTTTTGACATTTTCATTATTTTTTCCTGTAAACAAATTCATTTTCTTAGTCTTTGCCTCGGGGAAGTTGAAGTATGCTGACACACAAAGTATTAGTCTCACTTTCTAACACAATATCTCGTGTAAAATATTCATTGTTGTTTTTGACGAATACATTGTAGTCGGGACTAAATTCACGCGTCAGCAACAACATCTGACCTTTGACAAATACATATACATCGACATGTGCAGCAAAGGGACCTTTTGACGACAGTTTGGCAGAGTAGAAGAAGAAACTCTATGTTACCCACAGAACAAAAATAATGGAAGTTCTAAGGAATGGAATAAATATAAACAAACATGGCATTTTCATGGAAGAGAATACATAAACAATATAAACAAAATAATGATCATAAAGTCCAGGATCCCATGGGAACAGCAAGAAAATAACATCGGAGATACAACTTTTCCTGATAACATTCAGTTTACTGCCTATGGTCTCCTCTCGGTAGCCAAGTCACAATTGTGAAAGCCATTTATCATATTGACTCGTGCATTTGCCATCACATGAATTTACCGCATCAGGGATGCATTGCGTCTGCACGAAAAAAAACCTCGATAACCTCTAGCCTCTGTTGGAGGGATACCGTCGAAAAGATTCGCCATCGCCGAGCATCATCGAGGCAAAATACGAAAACTTCGGCTCGTAAAAGCTATGTGTCATTGTGAATTGGGTGACATGTAACTTTCTATCCTCCTCTTCAACTCTCATAAAACGATTTTCTGATATCGCAAAATCACAACACAAGATAGCATAGTATCTATTCGTCTGACTTAAGTAAACATACGTACATACAGGTTACCAACCTGTCGAATACAGTTCATAGAACCAAACAAGGTTTTGACTTTATATCGGATGGGAGTATTTACTGAACAGAGGCCGACAAAGTCTTATGACAATTGAACGACACGATTGCCAATGGCTCGTTTTATTGGCCATAAGATCAGCCAACTCCGACAAATACATCCGCATGACTTCCTACATATCGGAACGGCCTGAGTGATAGATTCAGTGAAGGTACTCAGTGAAACAGAGGAAACAAGATATGTGATTGACACCATAGCGATATGCACTGCATAGCAATATGCACTGAGAAAACTCCGATCCTTACGTGTTATAATGTGCAGATATATTGCCTGACTATCATCATACTCCGTTGAGTTGATGCAAGTGATGCAGCGCAGTTGGTCTGGTATAGTCTTCGTGTATCACTAACCTGAACCCGTTTTTAGAGCAGTGACGATAACAAATAAGTGATATTGTGCACAGGTTGCATCTGTGATGCACATGCCACAATATAGTACTATCCAAAGTCTATTCTTGAAGCAGGTCACCTGTGGAAAAGAAAAATGTATGATATAGTGACAAAAATCAAATATTCATTCAAATAAAACAACGACGAAGATAAATTATTTGATTGCCATGTCATGGGTACATTGATATGACCATATTTGGCAACAAGTCTTCGTTTCAATATGTATGTAGACAAGTCCACAGAAATCGGAATTTTCCATCATACTCGCTTGTCTGGACCATTACACAGAAATTTTCCATTCACAGCACCAGACTATTCAACAGAAATCGGAATTTTCCATCCACACACACTAGACTATTCCACAGAAGTCGGAATTTTCCATTCACACGCACTAGAATATTCAACTGAAATCGGAATTTTCCATTCACACGCACTAGACTATTCCTCAGATTCCTCAATTTACTTGCAGTCGTTTACATCCCATTTTCATGTCACTGTCACCTAAAATTAGTTTAGCAACCTGGAGGAAAGGTTGTTCTCACATTCCTGGCCGCTGGGAGTGCGGGATCGACAGTGTGGGAAAAATCGATCCCACACTCTCAGAAACCGTCCCACACTCTGCAGTAAATATTACACGAGTTCTGATTGGATGATAAATAAATAGTCTGTTTTGTTCCACGCGCAAAACGTTATCCAATGACACGACGAGTAACACACGGGCCAGAACTACAAAGTAAGCAGGTCAAAGTACAGTGGCAGACGACAGAGTTGTCACGATTTTTGATAATATTGTACCTCTCCAATATGAATTTAACGCATTTTAAGGTCATGTGAGAAAAAGAATCTCACACAACAAGGACCTGGGATCAGATTTCTCACACTCGTTGGGGATATTTTGTCTCAGAGACAAAATATCCCCAAGTCGTGTGAGAAATCTGATCCCAGGTCCTTGGGGGTGTGAGATTAATAGAATCCCACACCCCAACGGTTGGGATGGAATGTCTCACACGAGTTGGGGAATTCTGTCTCACACGAGCCGAAGGCGAGTGTGAGACAGAATTTCCAACGAGTGTGAGACATTCCATCCCAACCCATTGGGGTGTGGGATTATTTTTCTCACGTCCCTCCAATATCTTTAGAAAATTGCATTTTATTGTGGTAGGTTTATCTATCAAAACCAGCACCCGATTGCACTTGTTTCATTTGTATCATTCCGCAAAGAAAAATGAAGTTCCGTTCATTGATGAGCATATCAAACACGTTAACCATGTATATTACCGATATGGCAATTTTGTTTTGTTGGTCAGCCACAAAATTCTCCAGGTCATCTGAGGAAAATGTTGCGAAACAGCTCTGGTGGCCATCTGTTGTTGACATTGCGTGAAAGCTGTTGCCTGCTACAGCCTCGTGTGCAAATGGCTCGCTCATCGAAGTCTTTCGCTAACTGTATCGCTGTCAAGTCAGTTCTTGTCCGGAAAATATGTCGACGAGCGTAAATAGCCGATAGGTTTGTAATGGCCTGAATTCTCCCGTTACAACATAAAAGCGGTCATCCTCCGTGTATTTGTTGCCGACGCCGCGCTGACCGTACTCAAATCTAGAACAACCTGTTCACTCTGCGGTTCAGTCGTCTGTCCCCTATAGTGCCAGTTGTACATTACGCGATGTTCTATTCGTCAAATAATTCGTACAGAGAACTGGGCGCTGAGCAGAATTGACCAATCAACATACGTTTCACATACGAGGTGTTCGGTCGCGCAACAATACAGAGTGTGAGAACAAATTGTTCTCACACTCTGTTCTCACACTCCCAGCGCACTGGGGACGTGAGAATCTATTATTCCCGGGTTTGTTCCAACATCTCTAGTTTGCTTACTAGTCCTTTGCTACCCCTGCGCCCAAACCGGGTGAATTATTCGACGTATAGTCTCGTACTCAAAAAGTGGAACTGACCACGGTAAGAGGGCATAATTCAAAGTAAATACGTTGATACATACCTTATCAGTGACAAATACGTATCAAGATTGACCAAGAATAAAGTACGATAAAAGAAAACAAAGGGAGCTGACACTACAAGAATGTATCTCTGTATAAATATCTCAATGGAAACAGTCCATATCATTCTGTTAATTGCTCTCCCTAATGCCCTTCACTAGCTTGTTCTGCCGATCACCATCGCAAAGGGCTTATCGCCCTGACCAAATAACTCGTTAGCAGCTCATAAGGGAGTAAACGGAAAGGGTGAAACTCACAGGGTCCATGGCTAGAGGATGGAAGCAAAGAACCTGAACACTTAATTTATGCATGTATGAATAGATAAACAGGAATAAACAACGTATACTATTAGGTATGCGTGTATGCTTGAACGCCATTACGTAATCCTCTAAGTAGTACAGCAGCGATGGTGTCCACTTTGAATTTTCCTGTAAAGTAATGGATACGAACATGTTGGAGTCAAGAAGAAACATTTTGACCCCTTATGTCTTAAAAAATTTAGGCCAAATGAAGTATTTTCCTTATCATTGCGAGAGAAATCAATCGATTTTGAAGCGTGCATGTCGATATGTTACATCCTAGACTACACTGTCCCTGGTCGTTTGGAGTTTCTCGGGCGTACGCTGTAGCATTTGCTGTCCAAGCTCCACTCCACGATCTACGCGACATGTACGTGTTGCTTCTATCTCTTGACAACTTCACCACTAACGCGACAGTCTGCTGAAGTTTATTACTGCAATTCTACTATTCTGTTTCAATATCTAAATGCCACAGACGTCAAACTTCTTCTGACCTTCGCCTCTCTAAGGGACTGGTCAGTTTCTTCGACCCTGGGGGCGGTGGATTATATTTGCCGACGTCAAAAAGTGGCTGACCCCCCCTATTCCAAATTTTGAAAACAGGGTGACCCCTATTCCAAATTTTGAAAACAGGGTGACCCCCCCCCGCACGCGACAACTGTAATATGTAATAATATAATACTGTAATATAATATATATATATATATATATATATATATATATATATATATATATATATATATATGTCATATTTTACGTACATTTATATTTTAAGTCATTCTATGTTTTAATGAAATTGTTGGCATGTCAATCTTAAAGTTTGAATATAGTACATTTTGAATGAGCTGTGAATGTATTTCACACTTTCTATGCTTAACCAGATGTCCTGAAATGTTGTACAGAAATGGATGTCAATCATTAATATCAAACAGGAAAAAGCAGTAATGGGTGTTAAGACTTGCCAGCCATCCAATTAAATCTCCTGAGGAACAATAAAGAGGTATTTTAGCCAAATCTGATGTGTGCAGAGTCTGAGATGACCTTTTCTTGTAACATTGATATTTGTGCATGTTGCTTTCTCATACTGAATTCTCATAGAGAGAACAGAAAAGTATCAGGAATTTGTCATGCTTTTCATATGAAATGCAGATTTCATAATAGTACACTTTCACTTAGCAAACATCAAGATATCTCTGGCATATATCTCTGATTTATGAAAGTATGGCGCCCGAAGGGCGCGGAGAAAAATATGAAACATCCTGATATCTCTGATATATATGTCTTGTATATTAAAGTAATGCACAGGAAGGGTGTGCTGAAAAATGTCTGATATATTAAAGTAATGCGCTTGAAGAGCACGCTGAAAAATATTGAACATACATATATCTCTGATATATGTATGCCTGATATGTTAAAGTTGGGCGTGCTGAAAAATATGTCTGATTATTAAAGTTTCGCGCCCTAAGGGCGCGCCGAAAATGCAACTGGATGAAATTTGTGGCTGACATGATGCATTTTAGGCAATGATGAGCCTGTCGAAACTCAAAACACACTGACCCCCCCCTATTGGGCATTTCAAAAACATGGTGACCCCCCCATCACCAAAGTCAAAAACAGGGTGACCCCCCATGAATCCACCGCCCCCCCCCCCCAGGCCGAAGAAACTGACCAGTCCCTAACTCTGCCTTTCCTTCCGCCGCTCCCTAAAGGCTTCTATGGGTCATTTTATGGATATTGTTTCATCTTTGGCGGTGCACCCCCGTATTATTAGGAGTATTCCCCCGGGGCTCTATTTTTATCGTGTACGAGGAGCCAAATCCGCGCATGCGGGTGTCATCTTTCCTCAATAGTCATTTGATCAATTTCTAAATTCTCCAGATTCTTCCTCTTCATTATGCGGTTAAAGGCAGGAACCAGACTAAGACTGGAACGGAAACAGTGCTATTTGATTGGATAAAGCGTAGACGTCACATTTTCAACAGAGTCAAAGCAGTATTTGGCTAGACTTCTTTGCGAAGGTAAGAAAATTGAAAACATTTGATTTCGAAATCACCATCGACAGTTCCTAGAAAGTTGAACAGTCGTGTAGCGAAATGTTGGCAGCGATACATTTGTTACCTCTAACACCAACCCCCTCCCACTTATCAAGCACATGCCTCATATGTTATAAAAGATGAAAGCGACCGTCTTTTGTCTGCTTTGGTGTGTAACGACTCTTGCCGATGTCTGCAAATCCATGCGCCTTAACTGGTCCATTGTATCCTTGCTGACATGGAATGGTGGTTAAGACGGTGGCCTTGTCAGCTGTGGAGTAATAAAACTTTGAAACGAAAAAATTGTCAACAGACACATTATCCTTGTCATTAAAAGAGGACACTGTGTCTGTGAGCCATAGTTGACCATATTCTCTGGTCTGTCATGGCAGGTGCACTGTGGTCTGTAATGAAAGGTGTGCTGTGGTCTGTCATGACCGATGTGATGTGGTCTATCATGGCAGGTGTGCTGTGGTTTGTTATGGAAGGTGTGCTGTGGTCTGTCATGGCAGGTGTGTTGTGGTCTGTTATGGTCGGTGCGCGGTGTGCTGTGGTCTGACATGGCAGGTGTTCTATGGTCTGTAATGGCCGGTGTGCTGTGGTCTGTCATGGACGGTGTGCTATGGGCTGACATTGGCAGGTGTGCTGTGGTCTGATATGGCAGGTGCGCTGTGGTCTGTCATGGCAGGTATACTGTGGTCTGTTATGGCCGGTACGCGGTGTGCACTGGTCTGACATGGCAGGTGTTCTATGGTCTGTCATTGACGGTGTGCCATGGTCTGGGCTGACATGGCAGGCGTGTTGTGGTCTGTCATGGCAGGTGTGCTGTGGTCTGTCATGGCAGGTGTACGGTGGTTGGCGATTGTATCGAAAATACAACCGGCAATAGCGCCACTTTTTTGTAAGGACATCATGTAAATCTGTTGAAATGTGTCGAACGTTCATAAACATTTACATAAACTCTGAATTATTGTCATTTTATCGTCCTACCTTGCTTTGTAGAAGAAGACACCGCAGAGAACATGCAGGGACTTTTCAGCGAAATCTTGTTAATCCTTATATCGGTAACGACGGTAACTGTTTTGGTGGTTGGCAATGACGGTAAGTAAAATTTCACAGCAATAATTACTTTTTTGACTGCAAAGGTAAGTTTTGGGTTTGAAATTGTGACTCACCTCACTATACGAATTATATTGTTTGAAATGCAGTAAATGAAAAGTGACCCATGCGGGACTCGAACCCTCATCCCCCGAAAACATTTTGGACGCTCTACCAACTAAGCTAATAGATCAGTCGGAATTACTTTGGTCGGTCCTGTCACAGAGAGAGTCAGTGGAGAGTGTGTTTGTTTTCAGCCAGAAAGAAAATCATATTTGTTTTCAGCCGGAAACAAAGTTTGCTTTTCACTATTTAACATTACCGACAAGATGATCTGACCAACTCGCCAGACTCAAAAACCTTATTAAAGTTGACACGATTTAACAAAATGTCGCCAAAATGACTTGCCCACGGTTTGCCAGGGATATTCAGCGTCCGGTGACAATACTGCACTTTTGATTATTTACACTTGCCTGTGAAAAGAAATCGACAAAAAAGTAAATAAATAAAATAGATACATAATTATTGATTTTCCCGGAAGAAAGCACATCATTGACGGGACTCACTAGATCTTGTAGGCTGCGTGCATACAAAATGCCTTAAGTAACTGCGGTGTGGAGCTACTAATTTAAAGTCATCCTCAGAGTATGAAAATATGACCCTCAGAATCACTTTCCCTTCAACCACAGAGTTCTGCCAGTAATACACTTATTAGTAAATTGAACGAATAAGCTTCAGCAGACTGTCATGTAGACAATGGTTGATCACGAAAGCTGAGCCATCGATGACCGTGTAAAGATATGGACAGTTGGCAAGCGACGAATGGGCTAATGAACCGATCACAAGTTTTCAACATGGAGGAATTTCGTCCTGACTTTCCAAACAAATCTTTAGCAGCTCATATGTTTGTTTGATCACTTGCTCTGGTAAACATAAGATTGGAAGGAGATACTTTTCTTGTTTCAGGACATTGGATAACCTCTCCACAAAATCGTACTGTATTGGTCGGGGGTTCTGTGACGATAGGATGTCAGATCGAAAACCGAACTAGTGATGGGTTAAAACCAAGGTGGTACATGTACAGGAATGGGCTCAAGACAAAGCTTTCTGACAGTGGTGGTATAGTTGACCAATTTAAACACTCATATGATATCACCGGCGAAGACGTCGGCCAATACAATCTCAGAATAAAAAAAGTTTCGAGAACAGACAATACTACGTTCATATGCTCTCACATCAATGCAGACCCTCAGCACCAGAAGACACACGTCAACGTGATAAGTACGTTTACTTTCTTATCGTAAATATCGCTCTTTCCTCAGAGGTGTAAAGTGTTGAAGCACAATCTATACCCTCTCCTTTGGGTAGCAGCCCCCAATACCTTATTCGCCGATTTGTACCTGTTCGCGTTGACTATTCACCTTATATTAGTCCTTTGTTCTTCTTTCAAATTTGTTCAGAGATGAAGCTTATAAAGATCTACTTCTAAATTGTTTTCGGAAAGCTAGATCACTTCCCATACATTTTCAGATCATATACTTCAATAGAATAGCGGATGTGTCCACAGATTAATACTCAAGAATTATCTGTATCTTCAAACCCTTGCAGTCATGCTAGGAACACGTCTTATTTTAAGGTTCCAAGACAATAAGTAATTGACCTTTTTAAGCTAACAATCCTCTGGTGATTAATAAGCTCAGAACCACCCGTAATTTGAAATATTTCAACATTCAGCTATAGGGCACCTAGCACTTTTGATAAATTTAAAAGATAAAAAGATCCAATTATCCAAAATTAGTTCCAATTATTAATTGGTATAAGGTCAATTATTGTCTATGAACCTTAAGGGTACCATTCTCAGGCTGCATCATGTATTTTCCTACTTACTGGCTTCTTTGTTTTCTTTTCTTTTCTCTGAATCACCAACTCTTGTCCAACGTCTTTTTCAGGTCGATTTGTGTCTGTTGCCATGATTCCTCATGGCGGTGGTATCTTCTCATGCAATGGAACGCATGGTTACCCTCAGGCAATTCGCATGCTGTGGAGAATCAACGGAGTGGAAGTGTTGTCGACTGAGCCATGGTCCATCGAAACGACTGATGGATACTTTTCCAGCAGCAGCGTTTATGAAATCGATAATAAAGTATACAGTGGTGACATCACTCTTTCTTGTGACGTTATTCAGTCGGATCTCATAAAGAGCATGGCAGCATCAATAACTCTGAAAACAAGCAATGGAGGTAAGTTTTAAACTAAAATTACACGAGGAAGTGCTAGAGGATATTTACCATACAACAATCAAATCAAACATTTTCCAGCCTCTTCAAATGACAAAAATAACACTAAGGAAGAACGTGTGTTTTTCAATTAATTAGCTAGCGTGGAAGGTTTTTATTTGAACAAAGGTGTTCGGCCAGATGTTTTCATGTTCTCTATCGCTGGTGAGGGCTACCTTAGAAAATTGCAAAAATCTTCAAAACAATTCCTCGAAGGCTGGTGATTTGAATGGCATTCCAGCCAGGTCAAGAATGGTATCACTGCTTATCCTCTATTGCATATAATCGATTTTCGTTGGAATTTTTGGATATTCCTTATTTAAGAATGCACGAGTAGTCCCATTACATAAAGAGAGCAGTAAACAAGTCAACAAACATCGACTTGTGACAACTTTGTGTTTAACCTATCAAGATTATTGAAAACATTAAAAGTAGTACTTGAAAAAACCCGTTCAAGTATATTGAAGATGCACATCTTCTGTAGAGGTTTCAATCTAATTTCCGCATGGAAACGAATGAGGTAATGAGTGATGGTGATTGGATAGACGCGTGTGCCATGATACTGTCGACCACACGATGCCTAAGATCAAAATTAAGATTTTTTGCATTGGAAACTTCAATGAGATACAAGGGAATGGATAAATACTCGATAAGTGCTCCATGACAAGAAATGTTTTTAACAAAATTAAAGCGCGACTTCAATTCCCGTGTCGCGGAAAATCTTAAATGTATTCCAACATTATAGAAATTGTTAGCCTCTTCAAGTCCTTAATTCAATTTCATTGTGACTATAAGCTTGTGCATTTTGGTTTACAAGTTTAGCATAACGAACGAAGTCAAATTTTTAGCGCTCTCAATATAGATTGGTCGGCTTCTTACCTTCAAAAATATGGGTGCAAATCTTTCATTTCAAAACGGTGAGGCTATCCGTTGAAGAAAAGATCAAACCTGCTAAGATTAAATTAAGGTGATGAATAATAGCGCCCCAAGCGTCTCTCAGAATATTTCAATTTAACAGCAAACTGCTACTTCATATCACACCAGATCAATTTAATGTTTTACTCCTCTACCGGCCTTTGGTTCTTATGGACAACATTCATTTCTGATTTCAGGAGCTAAATTGAGGAATGATATTTCGCTGAGCATTAACAACTCAATCCGTTCACAAGCTTTTCAAAAAGGTGGTCGAAAATTACATGTACTTAATTTCTAAGGCTAGGGTATATCCCTGTTTCGTTTTGTGCTGTGTGATTGTTTGTGTTTTGCTCTTCCATTGTCAAGTTTTTGGTCGGGTGCCATTGTTTGTATGTGGCTTCTGCATATTTTTCTTTTGACGACCTCAATAGAAATAAGTATTTAACCGGTACCTTTTATGTCATCCCATATAAGTGATATTCAGTGAGTTTCTGTTTTCCCTTTAGTGCCGATTTTAGTGTATTGATGTTTGTAACGCTCCCGATTGTTGTTTTGAATATTTTGAAGTCAATCTAAGAATAAAAAGTAGATTTATTGTGAATCTGTTTGTGTTTGGAAGAAAGAGGGATGAGAAACTAAAACCAACGACACTAATCACTATCTAAGACTCCTGATGTGCTTTGTTTTTATTATCAGGGGCAAACACAGCTGATGCTACCACTATTCTCATGGCTGCTTTGACGGTGATGACTGTTTTACTTTAGGTAAGTGTACTGTGACCGTAAGGTCGTTCGCGTGGCACAGTTGTCGTTTGTTTTATTTTGTTTTTGCAAAGCGCAGATCATCCTTCTACAGGGAAGAAAGCAATCCTTATTATGGAGTTTCGGCTGCTTGTATGCCAGTCTCTAACATTTTATTGCACGTGAACGCACATCACTTAATACCTACTAAGACAAGTGAGTGGAACGTATTACTCTGTTGATAGGTAAAGGTGTGTCAAAAAGTCCTTGTCCCCTCGTGCTGAATGACTGCTAGTACATTACGTTGTCAGAGATCGGTCTCCATTCGTTCATGAAACTAATAATCGTTAGTTTATACCTCTGGAAGTAAACTCCATTTATTATTGATTTGTCAACAGGTTTTTTAAAGATGCTCCAGTGCAACATCACGCATGACTAATTCGGCGGAAACTAGACAGCAAAGACAACTTTTTAGAAAAAATACCACAGTGGGCCTTTAAAAGAATGCTGATGAAAGATTCGAAGACATCGGATGAAATTGATGCCCTCCAAGAACGTTAACTTAAGAAATTGAAACTGTCACGCCGAACATGACTTTATATGTCAGTCTTTTCGTCATGTGCTGGGAAGCTGTCCGCCTCTGCTTTTCGGTGATAGAAATACAGGTGCATGCAGTGTTACTTGGATAGTCGATTGAAGGCCCGGGATCGAAGTGTGAGGCCAAAGGCCGAACCTCGGTACCTTTAAATTTGGCCTCAAACTTCGATCCCGACGCTGCGCGCACCTGCGGATAGAAGTGTCATCTTTTGGAACTCTTTATAGCTACACAATATTGTGTCCCTCCAGGCCCAAAGTGGACGAAAGGAAACCTTGCACAACATAAAACCATTATTATGGATAATTTAGGTGGTTATACAATACATCTGAGAACAAAAGTGTATCTATTAATCAATTCAACCCTCAAAATAAGTCTTTGGGGTCGTACGTAGCGTTAAATCTGCCAGCGGGTCCTGAGTGAGCATTTGACAACCGACAACTCACTGTTTTATCGGCCAGTAAAATCCTATTAGGGGTGGTCAATTTGATATTATGGGGGGGGGGGGAGGTCTGAAAGATTTTCGAAAAAGAGATTCCCAGCTCGCAAATGTCACTGGAAAAAAATTAGCCTGAGAAGGCTTGATCAAAAAAGGTGGGACTGGAAAAAAAGCAATGCACAATGGATCCGGGAAAAATAATGCTACAATGCTACCTCATCAGTCTTCCAGACCTCCCCCCCCCGCCAGGATATTAAATGGTGCACCCCTTATATACTATTTAATGATATATTAACTGTCAAAATAAAGTACAGAGACGATGAATTTTTCAATCTGCTGTCAGAGTAATATCCCTTTAAACTTACACGATGACAAATCTGTAATAGCAAAATGTCTCGTTAAAGACAAGCAATGCAGTTATGAAAAAAGAAATATCTTTAGGGCCTGGCCAAAAGGGATTGGGAGATGTGCAGGATGAAAAATCATCAACATCTTTTGCGTAAAATTCGGGCATGACTTAAATGAAAAGGTTAACATTTTGTGACAACTCAAATTATACTACCTCCCAGCTGTGAACACAAACAAGTTCGCGTGTTCGACTGTCCTGGTCACCTTCTCTCAGGTGGCAACAGTCCATGCTTTAGCCAGTATTTGGAGTCAGTAGTATAAGAGGAGAGAGAGAGAGAGAGAGAGAGAGAGAGAGAGAGAGAGAGAGAGAGAGAGAGAGAGAGAGAGCCCCTGTCTGTGTATTTGTGTGCGTGTGATATTTAAGTAGATTTAATAGAGTTGTGACATCATTTAATTTTATACAGCAGCTGTTTCTTAACAAGTTTGATGAATAAAAAAGGAGAATTTTAATAAAACTTCGTTCGTGTAGCATACTTGCAATACCCATTCTCGCACTCAAGTCCATATAGGCTCAAGCTTTGGTATTCAACGTAAGGTAATTTCTTTTTCGCTTTACAACACACCGAAATGTGACTCTTCAAGTATAGGATAAAGCCCGAGTACGAGGGCTCTTCTGGTATATAAAGTCCAACCCAAGCCGCAGGCCGAGACATTTTATCGTAGGGTTGGACTTTATATACCAGAAGAGCCCGAGTACGAGGGTTTTATCCGACTTAAAAACTATCGCCCCTAACTGATATATTTTTGTTTTCAATGTGTTTACGTCAACCGTCCCCTTTGTCAATGTAACATGTTTAGGATATGAATTAAAACTTTTATTTGTGAAATAGCCTTCCAATGTAATGGAACATCTTATAAATGCCCTAGAGCACAGCGGATTTGTGTTGCAGCTGGTTTCCGCTGTGTTACCAAATTTGAATGTTAAAACGTACCAGATGTCTACAGAATATGACATGTTCACTTTTGACTGGACAGTACTTTACTACGGCGCTGTCATTCGTTTCTGGAATTTGGTGACCAAGGCTTTACGAGTAAATAAAACACCCTGCATTGAGCACTCTGATTGGTCAATCAACAGTAGATAGTTTTTAAGTTGCTGTTAGACACTTTCCTTAAAGACCGTGTAATTTATACAATGTCTTACCATAGTCACTTGTCTGATCGTGCATCAAGTTCTCTTCAAACCACAAACATACAGACGCATCTTATCGTAATTGTGCGTTTTAATTAATCTTATACATTCTTCAAATTTGTTATGTATTTTGATTATCGCCTTATAACTGTCATTTGACACAACTGGAGATGGTTTACAGGTTATCACTTCATAACTGTGATATTTCATTTCTTCATTCAGTCGTACAAATTCTTTTAATGAGAATCACTGTGCTAGGTATTGTCAGCTTAATTAAAGCCATTCTGGGATAACTTATATATATATATATATATATATATATATATATATATATATATATATATATATATATATATATATATATATATATATATATATATATATATAGAAAATATTCAGTGTTCACACTTAATACATTTTCTGTGACACAAGTTTGTTCGCATCTGCAGCTGTTTAAATGCCTGCATTTCGATCTTTCTGTCAGATCACGTGTGACTGATGAAGGACAAATGTTTTTTCGAAACATGTCTGTTTGTTAATTTGACACTGCAAGAAGAGAACTTCTCTGTTCTTCAAAGTCATTGCCTTTATGATGAACATACACAGTATCATTCTGACAACATATTTCAAATATTTATCATGCTCGGGAAAAGCTCAGATCAGAAATTCCTCTTTTGTATTTTAGCAATTCGAAACTATCGTCCATTGGGTTCACTGAGTTTCGTTTGTCGAGAGCTTGTTTCACAGCACGAAACGTTGGCAACAGTGCACGGTCCGGCCACCTCTGCCCTCCCCCTTGTTTCGCACGGCAAACGTTGGGGGCGTACAATTAAGGACGGCAGTCAACAAGCAACAGGTTGTCCGAGTTAGATGCACAACCTGGTTGTGTTTCAAGTGCTTTTACTGTGTAACTATTCCTTTAACTTAAAGAGAGGCCGTGTCCGATACGTCTGAGTGAAAAGTTAACCTTCCTAGAAGAAATTAAACCTTTCAGGTCGTATATATTTAAAACATTTATGCTGCTAAGTGTTATTTCAAGCCACATAATTTTCAAAATAAAGATCAAGCATAAGCGATAGTGCGCCAAACAAATGTTTGATCTAGGATTACACTGAAAGTTGTTGCAAAACATCAATAGTGTTGTATTCGAAACAAGAACGACGATTTTGTCATAAATGCTTTCATTTACACACAGAATATCAATAAACAGTAAATCGGTTTGGCTGTAGTAAAATGCCCCATCATATCAAGTATATTCGTTCAATTCAATATTCCAATATGTGCAGGCTACGATGCAAGCTTAAAATTTATCTCAACTCCAGAATTGTAAAACGGTGTGGGAAATGAGGGGGTCCACCGTGAATACTCATCTTCACCATCATCATGATCATTAGACGAAAATATATTACGGGGATCAAATATCATAAACAAACTTCCGCCTTTCAAAGATAAGTACATTTTGATACCGAGATCAACAGATAACAGAAACACAGAACCATCTTAAACGAAAAAAAAACACAGCAATTGGCAATTAGATTGGGGCAAGCATTCTGTTAACTCCGAAAGACCTTCAGATAGTTTGCGTCTCAAGACTTAAAAACGTTTTCTAGCACCTTCACAATAAAACTTTCAACATTCTCTCACCAAAGTAAGAATTAAAATATTGGGGTCGTACCTCATTATAATTTAGGTCAATCATTTAACATATAGAAAGCAAAATGTGAAAAGAAGTTCTTGCAAATTGAAAAGTACATTTTGGCACACGAAAAGAATAACTGGCACGAAAGTTCTTGCTGTTTTTCATGTCTTTGAGAAAGAGTTTGCTGTAAAATACAGAATGACACATCATTATGCCCCCCCCTCTCTCTCTCTCTCTCTCTCTCTCTCTCTCTCTCTCTCTCTCTCTCTGTCTCTCTCTGTCTCTCTCTCTCTCTCTCTCCCCCCCCCAAAAAAAACAATTCTCAATACTGGCTAAAGGATAGCTTTTTAGCTTGTAGGAGAAGGTAATCAAAATAAAGACATGCAAAATTGATTTTGTTCAAAACTTCGACATAATTCTTCTTTCGCTGAGGGAACATGTAAACTGCGTTTATTTTTATAACTTGTTCTGTAGACCCCTTCCCTGTTTTTTACCCTCTTTTGGGATCTAATGTTCTCTTCAAAAATCTATAAGAACGTACAAATAAGACACCAAAATATTGTGTTTCCGTTTATATGTCCTCAGAAAATAGGGTAGGTCGATCCTTAATTTTCTATTTCTACTTTGGTGAGGCCCAGCAAAAAACAGCAAAATTTGGCAAAATCATGGGTGATACATGTGAAAAAAAGTTTGAAGAGTTAGGAGGTTTCAAATAGGGTAGGACGGGTAACCGGAAACACATATTTTTCATTTGGCCTACATAGTTTCCTCAGTCAAGCTAGAATTTTGACAAAGCATTTGCAACGCAGTATAAGTTCTCAGTTGTCTGCAATAAGAAAGGAAGACTGTTTGTATGGGTAAAGTCAAGTGCGTTATTGCTTGTCATTCAAGAGCATAGCAACCTTTCCCACTACAGGTTGGTTAGCGTGTCGATCAATCTTTCTGTAATCGCATTCTTGATTACATGACTTATCAAACTGGCCTAAAAACTATTACTGTAAAATTACATGACTTAACAAACTGGCCGAAAAAAATTACTTCTTTTCAAATACCCCACTCACGTCCCGCAAAGAGGTGCAAAGCTGTTAATTCCAGGACATAACTTTAGCGTTGAAGAAGGTTGATGACTCGGCACACCCAAATGTCGGCCAATGCAGCGAATTACGCGTAATCAAAGTCCGAGATCGCGCTTTATCACTTTAATTCCAAAAGGCAGCAGTACAAAGATTCTCAGCACTTATGTTTCATCCGATGATTTGATTTTTTAGGGTTTATTTTCATGAGTCGTCAGAGTTCCGTGATGATACTAGTCTTTTTTCTTCCGTCTATCCTGAAAGACGTGTGGTGCCGCACCTAAAAATCTAACGCAGCCTGTGGAAAAAATTCATACAGCACAATTTATTCCCCAAGACTGGTTTAAAGTTACTATTTTTGTTTGATAACCGAACAATTCCCAACCCAACCCGGATTACACAAGAATATACTTTAAGGTAGTATGCACCTCGAAATTGAAACACTTTTGCTAAACCTTCCATAAGAAAATTTTAAATCATGCTCTTTCGAAATCAAGAATAAAATTCAGGGGTCACATGCAAAATTTGGTAATAGAGGAACAAACTACCCAGTCTATAACGGCACTCGAAATTCAAAGTGGTCGCTTTCTCTGTGTTAACTCAATGGGAAAAAGTAAATTTTCGATTACATACCAAATAAGCCGGCGACAACTTTACTCACTTCATGAGCTTCAAAATGAGCCCCCCCCCCTAGTGGCAGATTAAAACAGTCTTGTAAAAATTTGAGTCTAAATAACTGTCCCCGAAGCACATTCTACCTTAAAGTAAGCTATTTTCATCATACGGTAGACACAAACGTTGCAGCACATATCTCGCCATGGAAAGGGCAAATTTCGCTCACTCCTCCCGGCATATCCTATAGTGACATCTTGGTAAACTAAACTGATAATCAGCATTGTACCAGCCAATAATCCAAGACAAAGATTTCTGTTTTCTCTTTAGAATGATTATCTGCGTCTTACAAAAAACAGGCTCATCTCACAAAAGTGTTTACAGTTCATTTACCTGAAGGACTGTGTCAGCACCAGGGTGATCGTCATAGTAACAGTCATTAGAACAAGAGTAGCACCAGGTCTGTTGGCTCCTAATGATAAATTGACAGAAATAGGTCAATGACATGTAACATTCAGTTTCTCAAACTCTCTATCTTGTAATGCTCTATCATTGTTTTCAATATTCATGTATATCAAAAGGATTTGTAATTCCATGGGCTACTTTCATTGGCAGCGATTTAAAAACTTTCTTGCACTTAGAATATTTGGCTTATTTCTTATAGTTTGTCCAGCAGTAACTCTCAGTAATCTGTAATCTTGCATTCCTTCATACAGACATTAGTTAACTAAAATAATTTATTATTTTTTTCACAAACCTGCAGGGACTTTCAGGAATACGGTCTGGGTTATACTCTTTACGTGATCTGACTGGATAACTTCACACGTCAGCGAGACATTACCATGGTAGCGACTATGGTCCACTTCACAGAGGCTCCTGCTCGAAAATTTCCCGTCAGCCGTTGCGGTAGACCATGGCTCAGCTGAAGACACGTTCACTCCATTTATGTACCATTTCATCCGAATCGCAGCAGGGTTACCATCGTGTGCATCGCATGAATATGCATCAGAACCATTTGGTGTAATCTCAACAGAAGGGAATGGAACTGTTAAATGCAATGAGCAAGAGTTTGTCGTTCAGAGAAAGAAAGACACTCGACAATCTCCAAGAATTTGCCTCTGCAGTTAGGTTTGGTATGTCACAGAATGGAGGAAGAACACGATGTACATGTGCTACCTCCAAGGGCAGACTCATTACTATCTCCTATTAAACACATTCAAAAATTCCGACTAAGTCGAACAAACTATTCATACAGAGAATAAGTATCCCTCAGTCATCAATCACTGAAATCAGTTAAATTACGAGTTTTTGCTGTGACGACAGTTTTCTAAATACATGGCCGCGCACTCTGGTTCATCACTACATGGATTATCATGTTGGATTTATGGTGGGTTTAGAATGCCACCAGTCTGATAGAAACATAGGTAAATGCAAATTTAAAAGAGACTGTTTTTATGCAAATGACGAGGCCTTAAAAAACATTCTTCACCTGATAGCCAAGCCAAAATAAACAGGAGTATTCGTACCGTGCCTCTTAGGGTTATAGATACTGTCTGTAATACATTGTCCCGTCCATTGTTTTGTTAAAATACAAGAACTGATGTACTATACTGGTAATAGTCCAGATCATCCATCTCGAAAACAGTCTGAGATCATACATTACATCTTTTGAAACTTACAGAAACAATAACTACAACTCAAATGATCAGGAATGATACTCACTTATCACGTTGACAGATACCGTCTTACTCTGGGGGCTCGCAGCAACGTTGCCACATGTGAAAGTGGTGTTGTCGATTATCGAAGCATTCTTTATCTGAAGATTGAATTCCCCATCGTCTTCGCCCACAACAGCGTATAGATGTGAATCAAACGTCCAGTAATTCTCAGAAACCTGAGTGGTTAACCCGTTCCGGAACCAACTTGTTTTTACATCAGAAGAAGTACCTGCTCGGCATCCTAGCGTCAGGGAACCCCCAATCAACACAGATGAACTCTGCGGTGATATTATCCAACTCCCTGTAGAAAGGGATGAAAGACACCCTAACTTTTATTCCTTAGAAGCAAGCTATCAGTCCAGGGGATAAACTCAAAATTTACTCTAGAATGACTTATATATATATATATATATATATATATATATATATATATATATATATATATATATATATTTAGGCCTATACAGATAGACTGGTCATGACGGCAACAGTATACGTCTGTACCCCTTGGGACTGTGAGTCACCCCCACCCCCCAAAAAAACACACAACAAAAAACAGACTGTTTCCCGAGGCCGAAGGCCGAGGGAAACAGTCTGGGTTTTTTTTTTTTTGGGGGGGGGGGGTGACTCACAGGCCCGAGGGGTTAAAGACGTATGCTGTTGCCTTCATGGCCAGTCAATGTGTTTTATAACACACCTCATCCGTAGCCATGCATAAGAACGTACTATACACAAAACTTGTCGCATGCAATATGCTGGAGTGGTTCGGCAAGAAAATGTCCAGGGTGACGTCGCAATACTTCTTAAAACGTTCAATGCACCTTTGATAATCGTTTTTCGTCCGTTTCGTGTCCTTGTTGGAAACCAGAGCATTCTGTTCTTCTCCAGAAAGTAGGATAAACCTAGAAATTTATCGACTATCGTTTTGATCGGCCGCAGACGACATCTTTGTTTACACTCCGGTTCTCGCATGCGCCAATATCGTTTATGACGCCAGCGGGCATCATTGTTCGGAACTGATGCCTGGCAGACAACAGTTCCAACAAATGATGCTTGATGATGTCGTTTACGTGGATCGGCACAAAAAGAACGCTCCCACGTGACTATCAATTGGCGAATTTGAACACAGACTGCGGATGAGGTGTGTTATAATTTAAAATGTTGACTGTGCCGAAATTGTTGAGCGTAGCAGACGCAGCTTCATATAGACAAAGAGGGGCAGCCAATGTTTATTTGGTGAAATGTTGCAGTGATTGGAAAGCTACAAAACTAGGTAAATTATCAACATATATCAAATGCTGAATGCTAATTTCTTGGAAGGGTTAATGTTTATCCCTTCCTTTAATAGTTATCTGACACGGCCTGCCCATTCCAATAACTGTATGCTTCCACAGAATACAAGTTTACGTCACCAAATGGTTCATTGGTTGTAATATGACTGTTGTAAGGAAGTATTTTGTTGCGATGTAGAAGTCAAGGCTATTTTTTGCAATAGAACACAGTCAACAATTGAAAATTCTACAAGAATAATTTTCTTTTAAAACTCCGGGAACTTCCGCGCACGGATACAAAACAAAGAATGTACTTACTCTGGCCTAAATCATCAGTGTTACTTACCTTGACTACAAACCATCGGTCGCTGGCAATTAACAACAAAGCCCAGAAAATCATTGATCTAAAATGTTCATCCATGCCTGCTTGCTCCACCTTATTTGCGGATTCGGAGGGACCTGGTAAAGCGATATAAATGGCAGCAATTCAATATTTAAACGTCTGTTCCACTCACTCCGTTAAATAAGAGTCGTCTTTCAAACGTAAATTTCTTTCCAACACTTTGTCCATGAATTTTTAACATAAAAATCTAGAACGGGTTAGGAAATGTTTATGGTGTAAATTAACAAGACAATGATGCCCGGTAAGCATTGCAATCGGGGTTACACAGACTGGTGTTCGCGCCGATGAGATTCAGTCGATTTTTTTTTTAAATATACGCAACTTTGTCTCAGTTTGCTTTTATAGACCCATGCTTTCTTTGATACCGTGTATAACTTCGCGGTTGCGTGAGGTCATCAGGCATTTGCTCCGTACACAAATATGTAAGCGTCGCGTTCCTTGTTCAAGCGACCAACGACTAGAAATGATCGACACCTCGCCTACGGCGTATTGATATTATTAATGTACTTCAAAAGTTTAAACACGGTATTGTTGAGGAAAACTCGCTTTATTTGCGAAAATAATGAAATATTTTCTTGTGCAAGTAATTATAATATTATTCCCTAAGATTTTTCTTCTTTCACCTCGGAAATACAGTTAAGTAATTTTCGTGTCACCAAGAGTCTAGAACGAGCGGTCAGGCGGTAATTACGTCAATCGTATTTTCCTTCGCCGAAGGAAGAAACATATTCGGGAATAATATCCAATAGTCTCCTCCAATTTTATCTTCAATTTTCCGAGCCCTACAAATCTGCAAATAGCTCGTAAATTCCTGAAAAGAACGTTATTTTACCATTTACCTGTTCGTTTCCTGTTCGAAGGACCGTCGACAATAATCTTAACACAGGTTCGTCTGCACTTGGTGTTTAGTAAGCAGTCTATCGTAGAAGTTCCGTAGATATTTCTAGTCTTGCTAGCTGCGAAAGACTGCAGATACCTGGCTGCTGATGGACTGGGTACGAAATTTGAAATTATTAACCCTCGAGTCTCTGAACTCTCTTTTAACACCATCTGAACTATGCCATTTGGATTTATAGCTCAGAATTCCACGTCATTGATTTGTAAACCATAGACCCTAAAATGGGCCTATGAGTGGGTGGGTCATTGCGTGGGGGTTACTGTACGTACCGCCGGTGACGAAAACTTATTTCGCAACAAGTGTGCGAGGTCACTTCTTAATTCTTGTGCTCCGTTTTGAGAGGCAAGTTTCCACTGACCTATGGTTGTTCAAAAGGAGATACGACACAAACACTAGAAACGAATCAAGGAATATACTCTTGTTAAGTTAATACTATTCAGAATGAAAGGCATATGTTTTGAAAGAGTGATATTTGACAGAACTTGTTTGTTATGTATCACTATAGGGAAAAAGTGTGTGACTAGACTAGACTAGACTAGACTTGATGATTCTCGCCAGTTAATTTCAATTCTCGCAGTACTTAGTGAGAATTTCCATTCTCACCGGTGAGAATTTGTTCTCACACTTGATTCTCGCCAAGGAGTGCATTTCTCACCAATCTCCAGTGGAGATTAAAATTTTCTCACCGACACAGCGGTGAGAATAAGAACAGATTCTCACCGATTGCGAGAAAGCGTCAGTTTCTCGCTCTAGTAACGCATTTTTCCCTATAGTGTATGTTAGTATCAAGTAAAACGTTATTTGATTAATAGTAATCCTCATTACGGCGTATCTAGATTGTGTACTGAACTTGAACTAGAGTGCCATGTTCGCATCATATTCATAACCCTTGTAAATGCCATGCACGTGTTACAGTGGTAACAATAGTGCACTGGTTGACGTTTTCATTTATGCTTGAATTCTTAAAATGTATAATTATGGATAAAAAGACCTTTCAGACTTTATAAAAGACAACAGTTCGTTGACCTTGTTATGTGGAGACGCAAATGCCTTAGATGTTCAAACGTTCTGCTCTTACTTCAGTGGCATCTTTAGAAAAACAACGAAAGAATAAGGAATTATTTTCATATCTCTCTATTTCTGCTTAACCAACGAATCAAGATGCAGTTTCAGTGCAACAACACATTATCCAAGTTGTCGAAATTTAGCCTCAGGTAGCTCGAGTGTGGGAATCAGAGAAATTTTCAACGAGGCACAGCACTTAGTTACAATCATCATAGGACGCCTTCCTTGGCATAGCATGACCAATACGCAATGACATCGTGTTCCTCTGTTGCATGTGCGTGACGTCTTTGAAGATAAGAAATTCGCCGTCTCTTTTCTCAATTTGATTTCAATTGCCTTATTGTTTGCAAAGTCGATTAAGCTGTAAAATAGCATGCCTTTAGGTCACATCTCAGGCTGTAAAGATAATCAAAACGATGATTTATTTCGATCTACTACGGAAACGAGCTGACTTGTCACGATCTGAAAATATTTGGAATCCGTTATATCCGGGTTTCACTCAACACTCCTATGTTAAGATATTTACAATATACGAAGTCATAAATTATTTTGAGATTGAGAAACTCTTCCACAACGAAGAACATTTTATTCCTAAATGATCACAAAATCAAAAACAAAATCTAACAAAATCTACATACTCGTACTCAGTGGGTGATCCGACCGATCCATTTTCCAAACTCCTTATCCTGAAACTTCACTCGCTTTACAGGTTTTAATTCTACATAACTTCCCGTATTTATGAGATTTATGCATTAAAAAGTTAAGTGAGACTGTATATTTTAGTTTTCTGAGCTATCCTGATATACATAAAGTCAGCTGAAAATTAGAGGCAATAAACCGATGAATGGATTTTATAGACGCATGTTTCTACTATTGAGATCAAAGTGCCAGTAAAGTGTTGAATCTCAACTAGTTCGGAACATTTTTGAATAGAAACATGCAATTACCACCATCCACGCCATCGTTCGAAAGCGGTTTGGCATATATGGATGCAAATTATCGGACAAGGCCTCACACTCAGCCTTCGATCGACTTTTGAGCCAGGCAACACGGCGCTGCGCTGCGAGCACCTCTGACGACTATGGGCCGGGTGGTCTATGCTGACTTCCTTCACCTCCAGTGGGGACAAACATGGCCATGGTACAATGCAATGATTTACGATAAGCAGAGTGTGTGAACTAAATCAGGAAGCAAGTTCGATAGATTGTATATTAAAACTATAAAAAAAACGATATCGGCCGACCATTCTCAGGACTCATTTCATTGACAACGAAAGATGTCAATCAAAATGTTATCGGGACCACAGGTACGCATGGGTGCAGCGTTGCTTCAAGTTGGATATTCGATCGAAGGCCCTGGCGTTGTACCATGGCCATGTTTCGGATCGAGGTTTGAGGCCGCGCCGAATGCCGAACCTCGGGACTGACTGGTGTAAAGCATTAATAAAGTTCTGCCTTCGGCCTTACCCTTCCGATCGACTATCTAAGCAACCGTGACGCTCTATGCACCACACGCACCTGTGATCGATATCAGTTTACTTCACTACTAGAAACGCGTACATCCTACGGTACACGGTAATTGCACGCGTACTAGTACTGTACATGACCAGCAAGAGTTAGAAAATATCTTTGTGAAAAATGCAAAGATATAATCGTCATTGGATAATAATACATTTTGTGCCAGAATTTTAAAACTTCAGTAGTCGTATGAAAGCCGACACGCGACGGTAGAACTGCGTATGTATCCCCGCCCCACCGCGGCCCTAGCTCCGCTGCCCCGCTGAACACCTGACCTCAGGTATTTTCTAACTCTTGCTGACCGGGTCAGTAAACTTGTGATGTTTGGCGGGCAGAATGCGAAAACTTCCCGCTTGTCCATCTGCAAATTTACACATTTCCGCGCGTAAACTCTACTTGAGAGTTCGATGACTCCTACCACGCCAGGGGGGCGCACACCGATACACTCGTAACATGTCGTGTTTTATACTTTTCGTCGTTAGGCGCGGGTAATTCTTCATTCAAACTGCTAAATAATGATAAACATACAAATTTGCAATATACCGTAGAGGTTAAATCAATGATGATGTGCTAATGCTAAGCCATTTATTTGTTTTCCTTCGGCATCATAAAACCACAGAAGTGCATAGAGTAAGCAACGGGGGTCACGTTTCAATAGCGTTCGAAAATGTATCAGGCAGTAAATTGAAGAGCGTCACTCATGCGCTCGACCGACCGATCGCCGAGTAAAAAATACAGAAAAGTGCAATTTCTGCCGAAAATCGAAGAAATTAGCGCACGAAAATATTGTAAATCTAATGGAATACTTAGGGGTTACTGACTCCACTTTTGTTTTGCGGAACGCCCAACGGGGGTGCCGACGACTGATGGAATATTTAACTTTCATCTCTCTCGCGAGACTGAAACGGGAGTTTAAAGAATCGCATTTTTAGTCAAATTTCGGGATTTGTATCACACAGTTTGTATACCACCATATTCCTGAAATCGTAGAGAACCTGGAGCCCCAACATCACGCCGTTCTTCGACCTATAGCGCGAGAATGGGGAAAAATAAGAAACGAGATTACAATCGTGCACCGGGAAAAGATTTTACTATATAGGAGTAATGATCACGCTTGTCCGATACGCGTAGACAACGCGACAACACCTGTGCTGTCACTGAGAAGGAGAAGTCTGGTGAAGCGAAGACACTCAGGAATGGGCCTTTTCTCGGTTATCCCACAGGGCATCGCTGTGGCTGTATCAAACTTCGTATACACACTCAAACGACAAAAAATTACTTTTGTGTTGTACAGCGGATTGTTATACAATTATGAGACAAATTTCCAATGCTCAAAAATGGCGCCTCGTGTATTTTTTATCCATCCGCGAAGAAAACATAGGTCAGGATGTAACCTGCCAAAGCGTTCTATGAGTAACATAGCCTGCGTGTACAAGTCACGAGAGCTATAGCGTCCGTTTTTACCCCTAGAGGCCTCAAGTTATCAGAACTATATCGCTATAGCGATGTGTTTCTCTAAGCACAAGGCCACGAGGAGTAATAAAAGGGCGTATAACCAGAATACAGAGTCGTAGTAAAAGTCATTTATATATGCAGCTGATCATCGGTAGAATTTCCTCTCGACTGAGTATATTCTTCAACTTCATCCCTTCGAGAGGCAAGATACCTATCAGTATACATCAAAGTGAAACAAGCGATCTGAAATTCAGAACTCGGAGTTAAACATGAGCAACATCGAACCTAAATTCAATCGTCAAGCATCCTTCCACAAGGATTTTCATATAAATGGTTACGTAATTTTGTAATTAGTGCTAGTATTTCAATTATTTAATTATATTGACATTCACACTTTGAAACTGTTGCAAAATGATCGATTACGCATATTAGTGATTGCTGCCCATGAGTTGATATCAAGGAAATCATAGGCAGTAATGGCAGACGTACCCGTTAAGGAGCGTTCATTAATTATGGCCGGGGGTTTATCAGTCAAAATAAGGGAACCCCCTGCGAATTGCACCAAAAATTGATGACCCCCTTTTAAGATGACAAAAATTTCATGACCCCCCCCCCCCTATTGCTTGAATAAAGCTGCACACAAAAACACATCGGGGATGGGGGCAATAGAATTTAAAAAAGATTATCAGATTTTTTCAAGTGACCCCTCTTATAAACTCACAATGTGTTAACGTTCAAATTTCCCCTTCTGACTTGCTATAATTTTGAAATTACCCCTCAAAGGGATTTGACAGAAATTGCGGGTGGATCGCAATTTCTTTGCACAAGCGTGTGTGTACAAAATTTTGATATTTGGATTTATTGATAATCAGCTGCTGATAATGTTGACTCACTTTACATGGTAGTTTATGAGAAAACTATGTAATACTTTTTCAATACAAAACAAGCAATATCTATGCATTTATAGAGATTTGATAATTGACATAAATGTAAAACTGGTATGTGTACAAAAAATTGACTTTGGAATTTCACCGAATCGACTGTACAGAGTCTATTAGGGAACTATGAATATTTTTTCCTTATACAAAACAAGCTAAATCTGTGTATTTATAGACATTTGATAATTCATTTTCATGTACTTGATTAGACTAGGGTATTGAAAGTGTATATGAGTGCAAGAAATTTAATTTTGGAATTTCACCGAAATGTAGATTCACTGTACATCGTAGTCTAGTTTTAGGTGAAATACAAAGCCGGCCCACCCCGTCCGTAATAACTGAACGCTCCCTTAGACCAGTTAGAGCGTCTGTAGACCTTATGAAAGGACAACATATGGTCTTAGCAGGATTGAATGCATGGCATCTGGTCAGTGACAATTAAGGGAACACCTTGCAGGGCCTCTGGAAAGTTATTTTACAAACGGGCATCATTCATATTATTTCACACCAGTAGATTGATGGGGCAAATGCAGCGATCTAATTGGTCAAGACTTGAAAAGAAACGTGGTATATTCGCGATACTGCGCAGTTGGCACACGCGCAAGCTCTCGGCAAGAGCAAAACTCTTTCATTACTTCCATGGCAGATATAATAGCAATAATTCACACCCAGCAATGGTATACCACTCGGTTTTGACCAGTTCACTTCATATATGCACTGGCTATCGGTCGTGCACACATGTCGTGACTTGGTCGAAATCTCGTGGTATACCGTCGCTGCGAGTGCTTTATTGGTCAAATATTTCACAGTGATTGTGTTCAAGCATAATGAGATCGTCGGTATATCCTCTAAGATAGATGTCCGAAAGTTGGGGCGACTTTTAACAAGTGTCCCCCACACTGACATAATTCCCCATCTTCGTAGGGCATTGAGACTGCACAGCTTTGTTTATCCATGTTGAGTGGTTTTACACTTCATATCAACATGAGATAAGATTAATATTTGACCAAAAATGAACATAGCTTTTATTATGTTGGAGCATAGACTGTACAGAAAGTCTCTAGGGTACGGTAGAAGTGACTTGGGTCTACAAAATCGACGCCATGATGGGAGACGACAGCGTGCTGAAGGGTGTGCCGCAAAAATATTCAAAAATTCTCATTTACCGGCTTCATATGCCTACATTATGTTCGTGATGACTCCTGACATTTCCTAAAGTTCAATCCCTATAGCTTACTATAAGGCGAAATCGGTCGATGCACCCTGAGCGAAAACTGCTTCCGCATTTTAGACAGAATATGCAAATATCGAACTGAGCGGCACGGTAACTCACTAGCAAACCTCCAACTTTTGAGGGCTACAAGAACTGTTATTTACAGCCCATCGTGACTATTTTATCAACATCAATAAAACAATCGTCGGCAGTCGTTCCCAATTTTGTTAATATTAACTTTCCGACTTCTGTCGTGGGGCAACTGTGTGCGAATAAAAAATATTTATTTCATGATCAAATAAACCGAGGTTCACCGATGGGCAATCTCAACGACCATAACAATGTTTTAGCGCTTTATGATTGAATTTAACATCAGGTTGATGTTCATCTTCCCATCATGTAAATCTCTCAAAATTACAATTTGGTCTGGTCAAAAGACACGGATAATGTTTGATAGAAATATTCCTAGAAATAAAATATTATGTTATTAATGAGGAATTCCCTAGAAACAAAGTGCCCCAGACATTATCGTGTGTTGACGTTCAAAGGATCACTTCGGTACACCTGGCTGTACGATTAAGAAGATTGGGTTTATCCATAGACTCTCGAGAAAACTATGGTTTGGTATCTTTGGTATATCCCTCTGCCAATGTTAGCGTCAGTAGTATAATTTGCATGCCTATATTTGGCCGTTAGTTGCGGGCAATGAGGTTCTCGTAATGACAGTATCGTATCAGAAAAAGTCACACTTGCTTTTACAACGCTAGGTGTGCTAGTGACGCACGTGATGATGTATGTTTGTGTGTGTGTGTTGTAACCTCATATGGCAGGGGGTGTATGGTATGACGCATGATGTGTGGTCCTTGTAAATAAACAGTAAATGTTATCATGATTGTGCGTAAATTGCTGCAATAATGTTGCCCAGGGGCCACGAAACGGTTGTGGATAACGTATAGCCATGTGAGGCTATCGAATATGTTATCACTAGTATACCGTGTACTTTTGCCTTTAAAATGTCTTTAATATGCCGATGTTGTATCTGGATAAACAACGCAGGCAAAATTAATTATATTCGGTGAAGCCATTCCTGTAACCAACGAGAAACTTAAATAACATTTCGTTGTATATAATTTTTATGTCACTTTCTGTCCACTCCAAGGCGGGTGGGAACGTCAACGTAATTCCCGCTATACACCATGTACCAGGTATGTGTACGAATGATCTAACAGGTGATCTCATAAACTGGTAACTGTACATAATCGAGCAACGTTTTATTTGATATTTTTCATGATTTGCTTTCCTGAAGACTTTTCATGTAAAGATCACGTCACTCTTTTATACAACAAGGTCCTCTGATAAACAAAGTGAGTTTGATAAACGTATGCGATACTCTGGTTTAAAGTTTCAAACATAACCAGTTATTGGCCGGGACTTTCTGGTCCTTTAAATGGGACCTCTTTCAGTGACAGAGACACTGTTCGCTCGGGTTATCTAGTTCCACTAGTTTCGTCAGTTGTTTAGCCAGTTGTTTCGATATCCACTTATGTATCGGATGATGATTTAAAAGATGGTGACTACAATTTAATAGTCTCTGGCGACACAAATGTGAACACAACAGATCTGGTAGATAAAAACAAGTAAGAAGGAAAGTAAAAGAGAAAGCAAAGCAAAGCCAAAAAGGAAAATATTAGCTTTGTAAAAACTGCCATTATGTACAAGTATTTAGAAATAAGCAGAAACGCAAACAAATTTTTGAAATGGATTAAGGATCAACACGCTGATATAGCGTTACTACAGGAATCGATTCGCAATAATGTGGAATAATTAATTTGTCGAAGAAAAGTTAAAAGGAAAGAGAAATGAAAGAAAAAGAAAATGGAAGGATTCAAATCATAATTCTTGTGGTTCAATCGCAGTAAAGGTGTCAGTAAATGACTTCTGTATTGTATGTTACTATACTTATAGAGCAAGTGATGATGTAGAAAACTATACTTGACAGATTATGGAGGCCAAACTTTCACCCTGCTTAATATTTATGCGCCAAACGATATAATTTTTTTTGACAACACTTTAGGTGGCTTTGAATAACACAGTGGATTTTGCTCAAAATAACCTTTTTTGCAAAGATTCATTCAATTTTCATTAATTTGTTGACTTAAAGCCCGGGGCGAAATGGACCGGGATCCGGATTAATGCCAAGTTTGGATGGGCGTTTTGGGGCATGGCTCTGCATAATGAGTCTGTTGGTAACGGTTGCAATCGTTCGAATTATCTGCGTAATCTGTTTGCTCTCAACTCACGCTCTGACTATAAGCTTAGGTACAGCCTTCGCAATACACGAAAGAAAAAAGAAAGAAGGAAAAAATATTATCAATTTCATAAAAACAGGAGCGTGCTGAGTTGATCTACTGAAGTTTTTGCTGAGTAGATTTACTGAAGTTTCGGGGTCATGTCATCGTTCGAGAATGATTCGGCTGCTGACCGCCATATCTACATACGGAAATGGCGCCGTACGTAGTGGATATAATCATCAAGAAAGTAATAAACATAAACATTAAAAATAATCCGAAGCTGGCAATTTCGTATGTTGAAATCACGAATTACCGATCTAAACATTGACTGAGAAACACGGTCAGGAAAATAGTAGGAAATAGGTGAACGACGCGACGTTATGACCGATCGCTAAAAATAAAAAAATAAGTTCACTACATCACAGAAGGATCTTGGTCTTCAACCAAAGTTCACAAAACCGACTGTTAGCACTATATATATCGACGTGATAACAAGTGTACATTTTATAAAACATAGCGGCCTTATCATAACAGTTTTGTCGAGTTGCACGATCCGTCGTGTATACTCTCAGAAGCCGAGAGTAGGGCTTCAAATGGTTTCCATGTATACCGTTTTACGACAGGCATGCAAAACTCACCGTCATCCTGGGCTGTCGCCTAAATATCGCAAAAAATTACGTCTTTTAAGATTTTACGGTATCATTAACTGATCGTGTCGCGATCATATCCAGCAGTATAGAGTGTCTGTCAAACTTTTCAGAATCATTTTAAAAGGCGATGAGACCCAGCAATCACTCAGTCAAAACTTTTCAATCAGAAAATATGCATTCATTTCCGCGAGTGGCGACGTGTGCCATTCATGTTGTCTGCAATTTCTATAATCGAGAAAAAAGTTACGATACTTGTCCTTTTAATCACAAGTATAACTTCACCTGTTTCTTCATGAATGCAACAGAGGCCACATTTAAGCAAAGTTATTTTTTGAAAAATTTTGAAAGTAAGCCATACGTCATATCAAAATACATACCAGGTATTTTCTTCCTTCTGCTTTACAATTAAAAAAGACGTAGTGATCAATGTTTGCATAAAAAAAAATTATTCACACACTCCCCTTACTCATGACCGTTTTCAGGGTACTAAGGTATTCACTCACTTCTCTACCACTCACGATTTTCAGCTCGCCAACCATATTCAAATCACAATATCACATGCCCTGGTGTAGTGCAAATTTTTACACAGCCATTTAGAGAACATCATCTCTCATGAGAGACAAACTGTCTCACTTTCATCACCCACACGTAGTCAGTGCATGAGCCTGTATTCGCCGGCCCCTGGGTGTTTGACATCATGTTATGGTCCGAATGTGGGGGATTTGACATGGCTAGAAATAAAAAAGTCAAATTCTCTTGTTAGTCCCATAGCCCCCCCCCCCCGCCCGTGGTGGGAAAACATTGATAAATGTGTGCGCATGGCAGTGAGGAAGATGAGGGCTGTGATCTTTTTCAGATTCCATATCATGTAGTTGAATGATGCATTCACTTACACTATTCTGCAATCTATGTGAACAATAGTCATTTTGTATTGAAAAAAGGATATGAAAAATTAAATATTACAACATTCAAAAGCATAGTATTAGTCGAGAGAGTGTTTACTTTAATGGTCGTTAACAACTGCATTTATTGAGGACCGGCAGTTTTCTGTAAGGACCTGAAGCTTTGGCTGGGTGCAGGCCCTTATGACCTGAAGCTATTTTCTCTTAATTTCGCACACTGTTTACAAGCTTTGTTTAATTCTTATAACAGAAGTCAAAACGTTACTGGGGCAACCGGTATGTCAAAACCTTACCAACCCTCCGAACACGACATGTCATTGCCATGTGTGAGAACGCGTGTACGTGTACAAACCGTACGGCCTTCAGGGCTAGCATTTCTATCAAAAGCGACTGTAGCGTACCGGTACTTTCGGCCGTAGATTTGGGGGCTGTTTAAAAAAAGTGACTCTCTTTGACTGACTGTAATTAAATTGATCATGGAGGCTACCGCCATGCTTTAATATTTAGTTGTTTTCGATGTCATGGTAAACTATGGACTCTGCCTGCAGTTCTGTAAAATACAGTGTACGCACTTTTCGCAAGGATACTGACTCATATCTTGCCAAGTCACAACCGAAAATGGCCCACTTTCGCGATATCTGTGCATCATAAACGCTGTTAGTAAAATAGTTTATGACAACCATGAAGTTTTCATCCTGTGTGCACGCCAATATCCATGTAACTCTAAGCGTACACCTGGTTTCATCGTAATTATTCTCATATGCACAGCAAATGTTTGACCAGTTTACACCTCTGCGCGTCACTGAATGATTGACAATTGTTTGAATCGCGGAACGACTGTTCCCTGGGGCCATTCCCTTTTGTTCCGAAAGCGATTTTCCCCTAATCGTCGTAATTTTAAAAGGCTTTAATTTGTGAAACTTTGCGGATAGCTGTATGGCCTACGTGTTTATGAAACAGTCTATGTTTATGGTATGCCAATAATGTTTGTTTGAGAATCGCTTCGGCTGATTTTCACGGAGCGGTCTACCTTGCTGTTGCCAATTGTCACTCAAGCGCCATTATGAATTTTCGATGAGTTAGGGGTGTTTTGTGTTTTATACCCCGCACACCGGTTTAAAGATTAAAATGTTGGTTGGCTTCACCCTTGAGAATGACAAGAAGTCGTAAAGTCAGTAAAAAAAGAAGAGTAGATGTATGCAAATGTATGTAAATCACCTGGCTTCTTTTTCTCCCATTTCCAGCATTTCAAAAAATTTAATTCCACTCTGGCTAGGTCACCTTTTGTGAAATTTTCTTTAAATACTGTACAACAAAACGAAATTTTGTACAAGAGTCATTTCGATTTCCCTTAGGCCTATCATGATTTTAATCATTTTTAATGTCAATATTTCATCCCCTGCACTTTAAAAATGAAATTCATTGTTAACAAACACGTTTTAACCTTCATTAATCGCCAACATACCCTTGATACAATTTTTGCATCCGATCGGAGGGGTCCCTGGCAACCTTTGAGCAGAGTTCAGACGACAGCCTCCCTTTAACGTGTTCTACCCCTAATTTGTACCTTTGACACTTCGAGTATAAGCTATTGCTACCCTATAGATTCTCTGCTTTTTAAAAATATATGGTATGAGAGGCTTTTTAGGTTATCTTTGGTAAGAAATGTTACTTTGAAAAAATGTGTGTGTGTTAAATGCAACGCTAACTTAAATTATAGATAAGAAAAAACCGCAAACATTGAAGGTAGCTATCAGAAAGTGACTTTAACACAATTGTAAATCCAGAAAAGCACAAATTTGGAGCAAAATCTTATCTTCCTGGAAGAAAGAAGTTATGTGCTCTGATCAATACCCTAAAACTAGCAGATGTCTAAAGAGAAGTCAATCCTTGCAAAAACAATAGACCTTTTCCCGGTTATACCATAATGCATTGCAGTGACTTTATCAAACACCGTATATAAACTCAAAACAGCGAAAACATGCAAATTTGTTTTGTACAATGGATTATTATAAAAGAATGACACAAATTTGCAATACCAAATAATGCCCCGTGTATAATCTAATCATCAGCGACGAAAATATAGGTCAGGGTGTAATCTGCCATAGAGTTCTATCAGTAACATACCCTGCGTGTACCCTACGGCTAAAAAGTTCTATGCGTAACGTACGCTTTGTATACCCTGGCGCGCACTGCATCATGGAACCGGTAAAAGAACTATTCACTTATAGGGTATTTCCAGTAGATTTGACTACTGCCACATCGCCGATCACCTTCTTTCAAATGACAAATCTACAGGAATCCGGCCTACTATTATTAGGACTGATCTCAATGCAGTGTCCTTGAAGAGGTATGTAGGTCAATTTTCAATAGGCCCCTGTTGTTTAAAGATGAGCTTCTCTGCTTTCGTACAACAAATCATTAACAAATCACAAGAATGAGTGTGAAAATAAGTGTAACTTTGGCATAAATTTGTCTCTAACTACAATGGGAGTCAGAGAGGAGTCCATTGCTTACTTGAAGAAAAAGTTAATACTGTAAAAAGGAGAGAAAATACAATACACAAATATATCATATATTTGGAAGAAACGTTTAATAGTGGTCAAAGTTGTCACACAGAAGTAAAAGGTAAATTGTACAGAACTGGAGAATGGACTTAACAAAATATACATTTAATACATTAAGAGGTATCCAAATCCTAGTAAAATATTGTGAAGAGTTCTACTATTTTAGATCAGACACCCCGTTAAAAGCACAAAATATGTTACTTTTGTTAATAATTTCCTAGGCAAACAAAGTCATTTTCTTAGTCTTCTCTCCGAAGCATATGATGTATGACATACACGGTATTTGCCTAGCTCGCCAATACAATGCATTATGTAAAATGTACAATGTTATTGTGGACGAATAAATTCTATTCGGGAACATAATTCACCCGGTAAGGTCAACTAAGTAAAGATGCATAATACGTTTAAAAAACTATTGGACTTCAATAAATAAATAGTGTTATCACATGAACTGGCCCAGATCGCCACCTGTGTGACGTACACCAGCACAGATAAGAAATCCATATTTCCCCTGTTGTATCATCACCAGTACCGTTCATATGTGCACGCTGCGAGGCTTGCGTGCATCGATGCCGTGCTCTCGTGCATTTTTACGAAAATGTGACGCGATAAATCAAGACATGGAGACACAGAAGGCATGTCCAACGGAATTTCGAGTCGCCATCGAATGGAAGATGCCGTCGATCGTTTTGATGGCTCAGTATTACGCCGGGGCTCCAGTCGTAAGGCTAAGTATGTGGACGTCTTACCTGGCGATAAACCCGAAAGCTAATCTTCAACGTAAGTTCAACTGAATAAATAAGTACCGTATGATCTTCGGGAAAGCGACATACAATTCACAAACATCAAGTCATTCGACGAACAATTATACATTTCCGTCATCGGCTCGAAGTTGTATGGCTCCGCGAAAAACACTCGTATACGATCACGTCAAATAAAGACAAATACCAAGGGATTATATATCAGAATAGAAAAAACTCAATGAACGAATGACTACTCATTAGATCCGTGATTCCATGTAAACAGCGCTACAATAACTTGCTGCCAATCAGTAGCCAAGTTCTATATCTTGAAAACCATTCCTCATAAGGATATATGCATTTACCATCATTACCATCATTAAGTACATTTAAAGCATCTTATATACGTTTATCACTTCATGGATGCATTATTTCTGCACAGACAAATTCAACCCTCGTCAACCACTAGCCTCCTTTGGACGTTGTACTGTAAAGATGATCGGCTGTCGCGTAGCATCATGGACGGAAAATACGACAACTCAATCCTCGTCTACTTATAGCCTCCTTTGGACGGTGTACAGTCAAGATGATCGGCTATCGCGTAGTATCATGGACGGAAAATACGACAACGCAATCCCCGTCAACCGCTAGCCTTCTTTGGACGTTGTACAGTCAAGATGATCCGCTGTCGCGTAATGGACGGAAAATACGACAACTCGATCCTCGTCAACCACTAGCCTTCTTTGGACGGTGTGCTGTGAAGATGATCGGCTATCGCGTAGTATCTGGACGGAAAATACGAAAGCTCTGGCTCGGAAAAAGTTGTTGGTTCGATGGACATCATGTCATCATGGCAGTCGTCAAAACTTTCGTAGAACCTGAAAGTACTTATCTTTGGCAAGTGGTGCTGTTGTAGTAACGCCTTAGAGAGATGGCGCGGAGCTATACTCAAGAGTGTATGTGTTTCTCTAAATTCTGTGTAATTAGCTCCATCTCAAACAGCTCACACCATCGCCATGAAATTAGAACGTTTCATTCTGTTACTAATTGTTCTCCTTCATTCTTTGTAATAATCTTTTCCTTTTGTTCCTCGACTTTGATTTTCTGCTTCCTTTACATCCCCTCCTACCCTTTCCTTTACATTTCGTCTCAGAATCTACATGAAGAAAAGACATATTAAAGCGATAAATGATAAATAAGCAAGTATTCCTAGCTCCAATAAGACAGCCTTTAACAAACAGGGTTGAAATGTATAAAACTTTAAGCGCAATTTAAGGTGGTGATCCATATAACACAGCTTATTTTGCTCGAAAATCACTGTTTTGCAAAGAGTAATTCAACTTCATTTATATTAAAACCCAAGATGAAACGATTCGTTGTGTTCAACATTTGGCATGATAAGCAATCGTTTGTTGGGTGAGAAAGAAGTGTAACAATACGCAAATTTATGCAAATCACCTGGTTTCCTGTTTGTTTTTACTCCCATTTCAATTTTGCTTATGACTTCAATCAGTATTTTGAATGTCAATGTTTTAACCCTGTCATTTAAGAATAAGCATAGATAATGCAAAAAATATATATAGTTTGTCCTACATATAATCTTGTTTTAAATGAGAGATTAAATTTCGTAAAGTAATAAAACGTTTTTGACTTCAATACCGGTAAATTTTTATCATTAATTCCAAAATTGAAGTTCTGTATCCCAAATATGTACCCCTTCATCTTTCGAGTAAACTATTGCCAGTATACTAAAGTTCAGATTCTTTTACTTTATGGAAACATATATTATGAAGGGGTTTCTATGTCATCTTTGTTTTAAAATATTGCTGTGAAAAATATGGGTAAGTGCGACGATACCTTGACAGAATACTTTTTTATGAAAGAAATTAACCTTAAATAATCACATTTTCGAATGGTTTAAGTACGCGTTACAAATTTGAACATTTAAAAAAATTTTACACTTTGCTGAAATGATCTTTAAACTACCTCTTCAACAACCGACATGAAAATACTCGATGATATACACTGCAAATGCGAGAAGATGTTGCTGAAGTAAAAATATTACTACGGACTAGAGCTCATTCAGTTTGTACTCTGCTAAAAAACTAAAGTTTGAAACTTCAGCACTTTTTTTCCTAAACTTTAAACCATTTTCGTTTCATGATACAAGGGAATGACAGGGCCGATTTAGGATTAGACAAATAAATTACCTTGAATTTAGCGATCTTATGTTAAATGGCTGCTATACCTTTGATAAGTCAATGCAAAAATTAAAACGTTTGATTCTAATAAACACGAGATGGTCAAAAATGTCATTGGAATCAAAATAAGTCCACACAAGCAGCAACCCAGAAAGTATTGTGAATATTTTAATGTTTGAAAAGACTGTCCCTTAGACGTAATTTATAAACGTTATCTGAACAATTTGGTTAGCGAAGGAGGTTTCGTATCATTGATAGTAGAAAATGGTATTTTCATGCAGCTCAGAAAATTCTTGTGAATTGCACATGCGTAAGAATCAAGTAAGTCCACATAAGCAGCAACGCAGAAAAGTAGTTTGGAAAACTCAATGTCTGAAACACGTTCACTTAGACGTCATGTATCTATAAACGTCATTCTGAACAATTGGGTCAACCATCGAGAATTCGTAACATTGACACTCTTTCCATTTTTAGACGATGCCATTGCCGTGCAGCGGAAAGTCACATTTTGTACTTACACATGCGTTATACATAACATGGGAAGGCCAGACAAATAGACAACAACATGCTGAAAAAATGTCCCGAGATTTATCTAAGTAATTCCCTACGAGGGAAGGATTGAATTATTTAAGACAAAATATAACATACCTCTACGTTGGACAGCCAATGAAAATCCGTATGTGTTTTGCGCTAAAAACCTCTCGCTACCTTTCTTGAATATTATGGTGTGAATATTCCAGTCGCCGTCGTCGCGTTTCTTTGATACCTCGTTAATTACAAGTGTTATGGCATGTTCGTAGACTCCCTGCATATATGTCATGGTGTATCCACCGAAGGTTGTTTCTACTATTTTACTTGTGTTCAGGGATATTTTAGGGTTCGTAAGCATGTTGAGATTACGATTCTTCCCGGCAAATGCCCTGGCGTAGATGTAGTGTTCATCTGTAAACGGGAAAGAAGACTTGACCTTCACTTGGAGTACGACTTCTTCATGTTTTTTGACGTGGATGGCAAGGCGTTGTGTGACTTGACCAACTCCTTCAGAACTGGTGGTTATTGGAACAGAGAGTGCTGCAAAGCAATCCACAAAGGTATTGAGCGATGAACCCTCTACCAGAATGCTCTAGGGAAATACAATCAATTGGTTCCTTTGGCATAGATATGAAACAGTAACTTCAAAAACACAATGGTGTTATTTGTTGAATTCTTTTTGTCATCGGATCGATTCTCAGTTGCATTGATCATTAAGATTTCCATTTGACATCTCAAGTCACTAGTGTACAGAGCGTCCAGTAAGACATGATTCTGACATTTTCACCTTGGAAATTTCATTATTTTGTGATTGGTCCAAAGCCTATGATGAACGTTCGCATGATGATGACAGAGCGATTAAATCTCCTGATAAGGTAATGGGGAAATACAATACCAAACCTACTATTGTCTTTTTGCTGATTTACATTTTATTCATAGCGCTCTTCTAAATTCGATTTTATAATAAATGTTTCTCATGAGAGAAAATGCCGAGAGAGTTTGACCGGTTGACCTCGCTGTTAATTTTATGCAGGAAATTACAATAACAATGCTTGGTCGAATGACGCAGTGCCTTGAGGGTGGGATACCAGTGGTATATGGGGAGGAGTACCTTCCCGATGGTGATAAGTGGTGCAGATTACCGTCGCCTAGGTGACTGGTGTATACGCGTGCCAAAAGACACCTATGGTTGATTTCCTGTTGACCAGTCGGATGGCAGAGTTGCAAATACCTGGACTGAACCATTTGGTTTTTTGTGGGTGTCGGTGGTACTTTGACAATATAAGTAAAGATGCACATATATTGAGTTTATTGTCTTGTTTATGAGCGGCCAGTATTTCCAACAGCATAAATTATGTGCATTTGCCCTTGAAGGAATAAATAATTTTCGAATAAAACATCGCGAATGTAACTACATTCCTTAAGCTCGACGTACACTTAAGTGCCCCAAAGAACCATGAAATCGCCCGACTTTCGATTGAAGAGATGAGTTTTGCCAAACCTGACCCCTGATGATAACCATGACGATCCTCTACAATCACGGGTAAATACTAATCAATCAACTCCTTCAGTCATCAACTCCTATCTGCATGAATCTACTCCATACTTCACCTGTGGTCATTTGAATATACAATCCCTACAGAGCTCTATTGATCAACTGAGACTCCTGACTCTGCCAAAGTTCTTTGACGTCCTCTTGCTTACAGAAACGTGGGCAACTGAAAACACATTAGATGCTGAGATTTCTATTGACGGTTACAATCTCATCCGACATGATCGACATTATTCATCGCATGGTGGACTTGCTATTTATCACCGTAAAAATTTCAAGTGAATGTACTAGACAAGTTATGTTCCAACAATTCTGATCCCAACCAGATTGAACAACTCTGGATCTCCATCAGAAAACCCATTAACTTTGCCATTGGCTGCATTTACAAACCACCACGCCTCCCCGCCTCGAGTCTAGATCAAATCTCTTCAAACATGGCATATGCATACCAAGCCTTTGGTGAACACTTTGCCCTCCTGGGTGACTTTAATTGTGACTTACTTAGTCAAAAGCCTGAAGCCAATAAACTTCGTGAAACATTGGATCTCCACAATATGAAGCAACATATCAACAGTGCCACCCGTGTTACAGACAAAACCAGTACATTGATTGACCTAGTCATCACTCCTGCCGCCATATCGCCAGCTACATCTTCCGTTCTTCAAACATCTCTCAGTGACCACTTCTTGATCTACACCGTCCTTCCATATCGGTGTCCCCGTAAACGTCCTGCACCCGTCTTCAAATACATACGCTGCATCAAGAAAATTGATTCTTCTAACTTTATTAACGACTTACAAAATCTCCCCTGGAATAATGTTAATGCCTGCAACGACATCAATACTGCCTTATCAACCTGGAATTCACTTTATACAAGTGTTCTTGACAATCATGCACCTATCATCAAAGTCAAAAGCCAACCAAAATCCAGCCCATGGATGACAACAGAAATAAAGAAAAAAATGCAGCTTCGTGACTGGTTTCGGAAAATGCATCATCGCACTGGCCTTCATGTCTACTGGTTTGAGTTTGTGAAATATCGAAACTTGATAAAAAGTGAGATAGTAACTGCTAAATCTCGTTTTTACGAAAACATAATCAATGAAAACATCGACAACACCTACAAAGTCTGGAAAAGGATTAATAATTTATTGAATCCTTCCTGCTATGTTCTACCTGCTCATGATGATCCGCTTCCCCTTGCCAATAACTTCAACCATTACTTTTCCAACGTTGGTACGCTTGTCCAAGAAGAGCTCAATTCTGCAAAACCACTACTGGATCACATCAAATTGCCTTCGAACAGTTTCAAACTTACTAGTGTTACAGAAGAACAAGTCACCTCTGTTTTGTCTTCACTGCCATCTAACAAGTCCTCGTCAGAGAACGACTTTGACTCTCACTTAATCAAACTGTCCATACCAGCCATTGTTCCTTCACTGACGTATGTATTCAATATGTCTATATCTCAGGGAATAGTGCCAACTAACTGGAAGAAAGCTACAATTATTCCCATAAAGGGAAACAAGATAAGCAAGATGTTACAAATTACCGTCCGATCTCGCTACTCCCAACCCTGTCAAAAGTTCTTGAACGTTTAGTCTGCAACCAGCTCAACTTATTTTTGAATCAAATAATATTCTCTTTCAACATTTTCCGGTTTTCGTCCCAAACACTCTACAGCTACTTTACTACAGCGTTTAACCGATGACATCCTTGATAACATGTACAATAAGAAAATTTCCTCTCTTCTCATGTTAGACCTTTCCAAAGCATTTGATTCAGTTAACCATAACATTATGCTCAGTAAATTGAAACGCTACAATTTTCACCCGTCTACAATTCAATGGTTTAGTAGCTACCTAACAGGCCGTACTCAGTGTGTTAAAATTGGTAACATTTCATCCAAGTTTATTCAAGTCAAAACGGGTGTACCTCAAGGTAGTGTCTGTGGACCATTTTATTCTCACTTTACATTAACGATCTCCCCACATGGCTTCATTCCACAACACCAATTTATGGTTTTGCTGATGACATAAACATCCTAAAAGCGTCCACAATTTCTGATATTGACAACCTTCACGATGATCTGGAACATGAAATTCATCATTTAACTACTTGGTTCCATTCCAATTCTCTGAAACCCAACATTTCGAAATATCAATACATGCTCTTCGGTACTAGGCAACAACTCAAGAAAATACCAAATCACATAAAAGTTCTTTACAATCAAAGTACTACAATCAAAGCATCTCCTTCTGCTACCTGTTTAGGTTTAAGACTTGACCAAGAACTCAGCTGGTCCAACCATGTTGCCTACCTCCGTCGAGCATGTGGCTATCGTCTGACGAAATTGGCCCGTGTCAGACGATGTATTCCTGAAAAGGTTCGCAAAAATGTTATCTCAGCTACAGTTTTCTCCTTTTAGACTACTGTGACACTGTCTCTTCCAACTGTAATATTACTCTCAAAAGCAATCTACAACGCATAATTAATTTTGCAGTTCGCATTCAGTGTGGACTCAAAAAGTCAGACCATGTTACATCTTACAGAAATTCACTCAACTGGCCAACTATCCAGGAAAGACACGACCAACACTTAAAAAATCTAGTTCACAAATGTATCAACAAAAAAGTTCCTGTCTACTGTCTGACCTTCTCACAAAAAATTCAACAATTCACCAGTATAACACCAGAAGTAAATATCATGTTTCTAAAGCCCACAGTCGCTCATTCAAATATCGTTCATCCATCATTGCCAATACTATAATTTAAACTACTTTTTTGTGCCTGTCTATTCTTTTCAGAGCCAATTCTTGGCCGATTTGTATGTCAACTTCCTGCTTGTTTTAATTAATTACACGGTGCTCACTAACTTTTTATGCTTATCTTTTGATGTGTAGTTTTTTAACTTTTAACTACTGGTTTTTATTGAGTTATTTATTTATTTATTTATTTTTATTCTGTATATGTCCATGTATTTTATTCAATGCATGAAAATCCATTTATGGATGCATTGACTTGAAGTAATAAAATTACAAAATTACAAATTACAAACCGCGTATACAGAAAAAGTGGCAGATGACTTTATTTTTAGAATCATAGGCAGTATAGCGAGATGTAAAAAATGTGAAACAGGCTCCCCACCTAACTATCCTAAATGTTTTTGTGTCGAGTTTGTGTTTGATTCGTTTCGAAAATGTGTTCCTACATTTTTATCCGATTGTTTGTGTTAATGAAATGTTTGTTTCGCTTTGGATATTTGTAGAGAAGTTTGGATTAGTGTGTACGGTAATGTTTTGTTTGTGTGGGGAAAGCTTATGGCGAGACGCAGCCGGACCTATGTTGTTACAAAAGTTGATAGAGTCGCCCTTTGACGCTTGCGTTTCGAAACCCGAGTGTGGTTTCTCATCAGTCGCAGTGTATATTCTTTCCTTAGTTTGTGTTTGTGAAAATTTATTTTAATGCATTTTAGTGGTCTTGCTTTCCGATTAGCGAGGCAAGTATATAATTTTGGTCACGTTGTGAGTCCGTTTGGTGGTTCGGTTTGTTTGTTCTATATTTCTTTACTTCGGTAAATTTTGTTTTGACTGGTGTGTCTTTTAGATTTTGCGGAGGTTTGTGAATTTTTAGGCAATAAGTACCACTGCGGGGTACGGATTTTATGTTTATTGGATCAAGATACTTACAAGTATCCTGGTTGATGTGCTTGTTCTCGTACATTTTAATTAATAGTTCGTTTACTTTGTTTACTGTTTGTTCTGGCTTGTTGTGTATAATACTGAGTGTTACGTAATTGCCTTTCGCATTCGAGTACGTAATCGTTTGTGTTGACAATAACGAAAAAACGACCCTTGTCAAAGGGTTATTTTCCCAAAATTTGTCCAATGTTTGCAAGCTGGTTTATCGCGATTCTTTTGGCACGCGACATGTTTTGTTTCCTTGTTTGAAAGGGTATCTCTAGAAGTGCGAGTTTAGAAGCTTCAGATAGCTTTCAAGTTTTTGTTTTTTGTTGTTCGTGGAGTCCAATTTGACTTTCTTTGAATTGGTGTTGTTGCGATTGTTTGTGTCTCACGATGTAGCGTAGTCACATTATACGACTTTATTTGTTGAAATCCTGAGGTGGTTTTATTCTGTTTGGTTTTGTTGGTGTCCGAATGAATTTTAAGGCTTTTGCCTAGTACTATTTTTCGGAGTTTCATAGTTTGAGCGGTGATAGGTTGTTGTTGAATTTCATGTTGTTGTCGGCTTTTCTTTGGAAATAGCTGATTTATTTCCACGGCCATGTTTTCTGTTACGTTACTGTGATTGTTATTTTGTATTTAATGTTGTGTTTCAATTGTTTGATATGTGTACGATTTTTGTTATTTCTTTTAAGTGTTTGTGTGTTCTATGTCATTTTATCGTATTTTTGGTAGTTCCCTTTTGGAGTATTTGGTGGCCCTGAAAAGGGCCGCTTGGTATGGGTTTTTGTTAGCGCTTGGCGCGTTTGTTTTGGCGATGAGCTTAGCTTTTTATGCTTCTTTTCGCCGATTCGATGTGCTTGGTGAGTAGGTGTTTGCCGCCTTCTTGTCACTGTGTGTGCGTACATGGACAGTCTGCATAGCCCTTGAATGTGGTCTCGATTTTGATCAAACTTACAATTTAGGAGTATATATCAAAACTGATAAATGATTTATGTGATTACTGTAGCTATAGATAGGCTACATTCAGGACGGGCAGCGACGGGCAGTAATTAGTAGGCAAAACAGGTGGTTTTCACCGTGGGCAGAACTCGGTGCAATGATACTGAACATTAATAGTAAGCCTGTCACCTTGAAGGTAATGCTGTGGGTGAAACACCGTGGGTGGAGGGACGGTGGGTGAAACAAGGACTTCAAACACACGATGGTACAAACAACACCACAAGTGAAACGTACACATAGAAATACACGCGTTCCTACGTTGTGCCCACCCGGGCCACGCGATTAAAATATGACTGATACTGCTGGATAGTGTTAATTGGGTCGGTAAACAGTCAATTAATAGTTTAATTGACTACCTGGGTGATTGGCAGGTCGTGTCCAACGACGCATATGCAAAGCAGGCCAAAAGACAAAAGCCCCCAAAGTTATTGACAGCTGGCCAGGGGTCACCATGAATACGTAATGAAGCTTCACTACGCAGAAACTGCGTAGTCAAGCCCTTCTTAACCGGTCAAACTCTCTCGGCATTTTCCGGCATGTTCTGTTTTGCTATTTAAAATTCTCGTGTGGTAGTTTTAACGTAACGAATGCAGAATTCCAACTTGTTGTGCAATTCACCATGGCAAAAGTACTTGACAACAATTTGTTCTATCATGTCACTCTCACTACCTATTGGTAAATAAAGTTAAATGGAAAAATTGTTTGATTCTTTGATTGGATATCCGTAAATTCTTTGGTTTCTAAAAACGTCCAAGATTTTTCAACTCTTTCTGTAATCTGCTTACCCAAGAAAATGACTAATACTTGATAATGTCTTCGTTCCATTTCGATAGCTCTTCGAATGGTGTAGCTACGATTCATCAACGTTTTCTCGGCCTACACGGACTGTTAAAGAGCTCCACAACAAAGACGTATTTCTCCTTTGGAATTATCAAATGCAAAGGTCATTCACACCCACGTATCTGTTGAATAAATCGAAGACAGGTGAAGCTGTAAACCAAAGTCATGAACACTTAAATTCTTAAAAGAATTAAAGAAATTCGAGACATAGTTTTGTTGATAAGGTCATTTAGAATTAGCTGGCCAAATCGTACCCATCCGTGTACAGTGGGGCCTGATTTATACGCGGTTTCGCTTCTTAATTATTACGAACAATGACAAATGCGGATTCATTTCTCTGAACTGAAATAGAATCGGCGGAAATAAGGACTTTGATATTGTCACGTCATTCATCCCAGAGCAACCGATGGCTAATCCTGTTGCTGAGGTAAACAACGAATCAGATAATAACTGTAAAATGGCAACGTAATTATTACGATCTGTCTAATTTTCTTCCTGTGTAAAGAAGAGAACAGAGTATGTTGTGCGTACGATCTTCACTATTTTCAGACGATAAGAAACACAGTGCCATTATCCTAGCTACTAAAATTTGGTCGATGGTTTTGTTTACATTTGGTTAATAGTTTTGTAGGAAAATGAAATGTTTTTCGAACACAACGATCAACTGAGCAACTGATACTTCTCTGGCGTCACTATTCTAGAAACTGAGCAGGTTTTGTTGAAACTATATTGAAACAACTTCGATACACTTCGCTTTAAAACTCAAGAGTTGTTAAGTGAGAGCTATACAAATGGTTTATGGAACTGTATGCGTACATAATATTTAAAATAAGCCGATTGCCAATTGGCCCTAAAACTTGCGCGAGTGATCGCACTATGACGGTAAGTATAACAAAGTAAGAAATCAAAATTTTCTAACATGATGAGCACAGTGAACATCAGCCAGTAGAGCAATAGGGTAACACTGTCCCTGTCCCAAGTACATGACGTGTCACTTTAGTATGTCATATATTTCATCTGATAACGCAGTATATATCAAAGAAACTTTTGCATGGCATATTCCACTCACTCTATTGAATAAGAGTCGTCTTTCGAAAGTGGAAATTTTTTCGAACATGCTTTGTCAATGAATTTCTTACATAAAAAGGTAGGGCAGGCTGTAAATGTTCTTGTTGTACGTAAACTACACTCTGTATGCATGGTTAGAGTCTCTGGTAACACCCTCTCTCTCTCTCTCTCTCTCTCTCTCTCTCTCTCTCTCTCTCTCTCTCTCTCTCTCTCCGTACAAACAAAAACGAAATTTTGACGTGACTATTTCATGTATAGTCTTCTCCAAATGCATCTTCAATTTTCCCAATACTATAAATAGCTCGTCAATTCCTGAAGAGAAGGTTACAACATTTACCTTTTCGTACTTTGTTCGAAAAACTTTCTACAATAACGTTGTCAACACAGGCTCGTCTTCACTTGGTCTTTAACAAGCAGTCTGTCGTAGAGGTTGAGTAGATACTTCTATTCTGGCAAGCTGTGAAGGAAGATACCTGACTGTTGACGGAATGTATTCACGGTACGGTCGAGGGAACAAGCAATCATCAAACTTTAAATCCACTCTTCCGATGATGGTTCAAGCTGTAATGTGAAGAGCGAATATAGTGTTTCGGTTTCTATATCAGAATTGTCGCTTTATTTTTGGCAGCACAGTGACGCACATGATGACGCGTTAAGTGTGAGTCGTCGAGATAACGTAACCATCATTAATAAGTCAATCGTTTGGGCGAAGTAGAATAGGTGTCCTGCTGTGGCATGTGTACTAAACTAATTGAGTTAAATTTTGCACTGTCATTCTTTGTATCCTCCTTTTTCACATTTCAATTTACCACACTTTGACTCATCAGTCCGACTAAAATCATACTTTGTGAAAACATATGCAAACTTTTTTCGTTATCATGATTCGTACATTCTCATTACCTACTTAGAAAGTTTTTTTAAATTTGATGCGAAATGTTCGAAGGATTTTGATAGCATCACATTTTGTAATGGAATGCTAATCAATTTCCTTGAACTAAATCTTTAAAATGTGATGAAATCACTAACGGCTTTCGTCATTCGAAGTTGAAATATTTCTTTCCTAACACATGTCTTATCCGGAAATGGCCAGAGCAGAAATTGCACTATGACAGTTTATGCACATACATTCTGCGCATGCTCCAGGAGTTTCCGGTGAAGTTCAAATATCATTTTAGTATCCACACCATTCCTGTTCACTGAATATCCTCACGAACATTCGACTACATTGACCTAACTGTTTCCCGAAGGCGAAAAGCAGCGCGGGAATTAAATGCATTTCTCGCTCCGGGTAAAGTCTATAGTGTCACCAATGTACAAACGCACAGGACTATGCAAAACCAGATATGACCTCAAATAACCCTTCATACGCATGGACTTTGTATTCTGTTCACGCAAGTAGGTCATTTTGTAGGGCATTCGTCTTCAAAGCACACAAAGAAATGCAAATAAAAGATGAATCTGGACAATGCCCAGGTGCTGACAAATCGGAAATCCCCTGTGTGACATGACCCTTCGTTGGATTCACTCTCGGATCGTATCATAGGTACTTCTAACCATATCTCTGTGTACAGAAAGAGCTTTTTTAAAATCATTGTGGTAGAAATTTAAATAAAAATACTCACTGTTTTACTTTAAGAGCTGGTTTGCGGCAAGTCAATGTAAGGTTATAAGAGATTCCGTATTTAAGTTCGTCCTGATCGATCTTCATTCCTAACTAAAAACCACAAAGTATGAGAAGAAGGTTAAGATATCTTTGACTCTATACCGATCAAAACCGAGAATTCAACAACATTCCTGGAAGAATCAGGAATGTCAATCCTTTGAAGAGCGATTAAAGTCTTTCCACGGGAATTGAAGGATGCATCGAACAGAGACGTGGCGTTTGCTTACAGTGTGTGCGCGTATTACGTTATACTCGGGGAAACATAGATAGATATTGTCAGCTCAACGACCCCTCTCAAAATAGTTAATATTGAACAAATTAATAGGCTCCACTGTCAATATAATTATAGTGAAGAACTTACGCACAATTGCGAATTTGCGTGATATTCGCTTCAAGCACATAGCCACTGTGTCCTGTCATCTGCTGCTCGGTTGTGTGGTAAAATTTAACGAGTTGTGGTCTACCATGGCAGGTGAGCTGTGTGGTCTGTCGTGGCAGGCGATTGACTCGTGTGGTCACCAAAAAACCCAGAAATTTGGCGATGGTTGTTGCTGTTTATGTTTATATTAGTCATGTTGTTGTTGTTAACCAATAAAATTAGGCGAAAATAACTATTGTGTTGTTATTATTTCAACATAATGTAGATTCCATAAGAAACACTACAAGGACACCAACATTATTTGACCCGATGCAACTCTCTCCCAACGTACACTCTCTGCCATGACAGGCCACGAGCATGAACAGACAGTATATCACCATTTACATTGTTCACGATTAAAAGGGCTTCTGTGCAAAAGCTCATGGACATTCTCTCCTTTTTCGCGTTTTTTCACATGGAACAGTTTACTTTGACAAATTACTACGTCATAATGACCTAAGCGACAAAAGTTTTGTGGACGAGAAATAGTCAAAAACGTGATATGTGGAAAATTGAGATGTTACTACTTTTTGCCGACCATGGTTGTTTTGCTGAAGATGGTATTTATTGTCAAATATAATACAATGCCGTTCGCGTTTACGAGTTCAGTACAATATGCCTGACCATAAATTCTCGAGATATGGGGCGATATTAAGCCCTTGAACGTTTGTGATTATAATTGCAAAATACTACCGAATACATTTACTTCGATTAATTTATCTTCTACACGGACGGAATGTAAATATATATTTTAACTAATTTGAGCTACTTAATTCGTGTTGAATCTGCAGTGATTCCTAACATTTTACCACATAATCGAGCAGCAGGTGACGAGACTGACTATGTGCTTGCAGCAAACAGCACGCATTTGCAACTGTGGGTAATTACTTCCCGATATATTGAGTGGAGCTAATTATTTTGTTCAATATTAACTATTTCGAGAGGGGTGGTTGAGTTGACAATATCTAGGTGTTTCATTGCATCAGCTACTTGTACAACGTAGAGCCTGACCTAAATTAACTGATTTGAGAGTAACAAAAATTCACGCGAACTCTACGTCGCTCCCTATTCGATGGACTTCGAATTCCCCTGGAAAGACTTGAATTGCTCGTCAAAGGATTGGCATTTATGATTGTTTCAGAAATGTTGTTGAATTCTCGTTTTTGAGAGGTATAGAGTCAAAGATATCTTGACCTTGATCTCCGACTTTGTGGTTTTCACTTAGGAATGAAGATCGATCAGGGCGAACGTAAATACGGAATCCCTTATAACCTTCCATTGACTTGCTGCAAATCAGCACTCAAAGTAAAACAGTGAGTATTGTTTTTAAATTTCTATCACAATGATTTTAAAAAAAGCTCTTTTTGTACACAGAGATATGGTTAGGAGAAATTATGATAGGACCGAGAGTGAATTCATCGCCTTCTAACTTAAGGGTAATGCCACATTGGGAATTTCCGATTTGTCAGCACTTACGCGTGTGGCATAGTCTAGACTCATTTGTTATTTGCGTTTGTTTATATGCTGCACAAAGTGACGTACTTGATATAATAGAATACAAGGCCTGTGCTCGTTAAAGGTTATCTGAGGTCAATATCTGGTTTAACATAATCCACCGGTGAATACAAGGCTTGTGCTCATTAAAGGTTATCTTAGGTCAATATCTGGTTTAACATAATCCACTGGTGCACTTGCGAGGAATACATTTAATTCCAGTGCTGCTTTTTGCCTCCGTGAAACACTTATTGTTGACGTAATTGAAGGTTCGTGAAGGTTCATTCAAAGAAAATAAATGGTTTGGATATTAAAATGAAATTTGAACCTAACCGGAAACTCCTGGAGCATGCGCAGAATGTATGTGCATGAACAGTCATGAGGCAATTTCTGCTCTGGCCCTTTGTGGATAAGATAGTATGTTAGGAAAGAAATTTGAACTTCGAAACATGAAAGATGTTAGTGTTTTCATCACAATTTAAAGAATTAGCTGAAGGAAATCGATTAGCATGTCATTATAAAATGTGATGCAGTCAAAATCCTTCCAACAATTCGCACGTAATTTGAGGAATTTTCGAAGTCGGTAATAAAATGTACGACTCCTGATGACAAAAAGAGGTTGGTATATGTTTTCACAAAGTATGATTTTAGTCGGACTGATGAGTCAAGGTGTGGTAAATTGAAATGTGAAAAAGTTTGATACAAAGAATGACAGTGCAAAATGTAAGTGAATTAGTTTAGGACACATGCCACAGCAGGACACCTATTCCACTTCGCCCAAACGATTGACTAAATGATCGTGAAGTCATGTCGATGACTCGACTCACATTTAAAGGGTCAATATGTGCGTCACTTTGCTGCTAAAAATAAACCGACAACTCCGATAAATAAACCGAAATCCAATTCGTATCCCCACGTCGCAGCTTGTACCATCGGAAGAGTTTTTTTAAGTTTAATGACAGTACCATAATTACATTCCGTCAGTAGTCAGGTATCTTTTACCACAGCTGGCTAGAATAAAATATCTGCGCAATCCCTACGACAGACTGCTTGTTAAAGACTAAGGGAAGACAAATCTGTGTTGACAACGTTATTGTAGAATTTTTTTCGAACGAAGTAGGGAAAGGTAAATGCTGTAACCTTCTGTTCAGCAATTTACGAGCTATTAGTATATTTGTAGGTTTGGTAAAAATGAACATAACTTTAGAGGAGAAAATATATTATATACTATCAGTCTCCTCAAACTCAAAATTTATTTTACTTGTACAGAGAGAGAGAGAGAGAGAGAGAGAGAGAGAGAGAGAGAGAGGAGAGAGAGAGAATATGTTGGAACATTATGTAGTGTTGCAAGAGACTTACCAGGCATACAACGTGTAGTTTATTAACAAAAAGCACATTTTCTAATATGTTCTACCAATTCAAGTTAGAATTGCATGGACAAAGTGTTTCGGAAGGAAATTTCACCTTCGAAAGACGACTCTCATTTGACGGAGTGAGTGGAGCATGCCTTACAAAGGTTTCTTTGATAAAATGCGATATGCGACGAAATAAACTGACCTACTACAGTGAAATGCCATATACTTGGGACGGGGGTAGTGTTACCGTATTGTTCTGCGGCGGACACTGTACATATGTTAGAAATGAGTGATTTCTTATACTCTCAAGGACCTTCGTAGCGATTAATCACGCCTGTTAGGGCCGATTGTGGCCTCTTTTATCATTTATATTACGCATACAGTTACATAAATTGTTTGTATAACTTTAATGCACTTGAAAATTCTCAGGCGGAGTGTATTGAAAGTTATGTTCCCATATAATATCAAGAAAATCTGCTTTGTTTGTTCTGGAAGTGTGATGTAATGGTGACGTCAAAGACATATCATTGTCAATCACTGTGTTCGGAAACTTTCATTTAATACGAAATTATAGCTGAATGTTAACATAACAATCAACCTTATCTAGTGGCTATTTAAATAATAACACATGAGAGCGAGGGCAAGATCACGATTTATTGCCTGCCCAAGGGATGGTGGTCATGATCGAAATACTGATGATGCCCGAGCCGTAGGCGAGGGCATCATCAGTATTTCGATCATGACCACCAGCCCGAGGGCAGGCAAAAAATCGTGATCTTGCCCAAGCTCTCATGTGTTATTATTTTTATTACACCGAACAAGCAAACATGCAAAGAAACAAAAACACAAAGACTTCTTCGAGTACAGTTCGCCTTCTGAGTCCGAACCTCAGCGTAAATGTTGTCAGTGCCGAGTCTAGGGTTGCCGCTAAAGTTTGCCGATCTCCTCGGTGGCGTATCCAAATTTGTTGCTTGTATAGTCGCTGAACACAGAAATGCATTCCTTGTTGCCATTTTCGTTCGTTTGCTGTTTACCTGCATCAAAATATCGTCTAACTGTGCCGGTGACAGCTCTGCATGACGTTTCGCAGCCATAAGTTGCCAACTGCAAAGTACAACAAGCGAACGACAATTTGTTTTGCGCAGAAAGGATGCGCAGTAAGTAAAATGACGTCATCCATGGAATATCAAATGCAGAGGGCATCATCAAGTTCGCAGAGGGCATCATCACATTCGCAGAGGGCATCATCACGTTCTTTTACATGTCACGTGAGTCGTGTTTAACCAATGGCAGTGCACGTTGAATGAGTGAGGTGTAATAAAAGATATTATTACACCTCACTCATTCAGCGTGCACTGCCATTGGTTAAACACGACTCACGTGACATGTAAAAGAACGTAATGATGCCCTCTGCGAATGTGATGATGCCCTCTGCGAACTTGATGATGCTCTCTGCATTTGATATCACATGGATGACGTCATTTTACTTACCCTGCGCATCCTTTCTGCAAATTGTCAAACAAAAACAAATTGTCGTTCGCTTGTTGTACTTTGCAGTCGGCAACTTATGGCTGTGAAACGTCATGCAGAGCTGTCACCGGCACAGTTAGACGATATTTTGATGCAAGTAAAGAGCAAACGAACGAAAATGGCAACAATGAATGCATTTTCTGTGTTCAGCGACAATGCAAGCAACAAATTTGGGTACGCCACCGAGGAGATCGGCAAACTTTCAGCGGCAACCCTAGACTCGGCACTGACAACATTTTACGCTGAGGTCCGGACTCAAAAGGCGAACTGTACTCGAAGAAGTCTTTGTGTTTTTGTTTCTTTGCATGTTTGCTTGTTCGCTGTAATAAAAATAATAACACATGAGAGCTAGGGCAATATCACGATTTTTTGCCTGCCCTCGGGCTGGTGGTCATGATCGAAATACTGATGATCATTAACACCATCCCTTGGGCAGGCAATAAATCGTGATATTGCCCTCGCTCTCATGTGTTATTATTTAAATGACACTGTTCCAGGGCGGACCACGGTATGCGACGAAATAAACTGACCTACTACAGTGAAATGCCATATGCTTGGGACGGGGGTAGTGTTAATACCGTATTGTTCTGCGGCGGACACTGTACATATGTTAGAAATGAGTGATTTCTTATACTTTCAAGGACCTTCGTAGCGATTAATCACGCCTGTTAGGGCCGATTGTGGCCTCTTTTATCATTTATATTACGCATACAGTTACATAAATTGTTTGTATAACTTTGATGCACTTGAAAGTTCTCAAGCGGAGTGTATTGAAAGTTATGTTCCCATATAATTTCAAGAAAATCTGCTTTGTTTGTTCTGGAAGTGTGATGTAATGGTGACGTCAAAGACATATCATTGTCAATCACTGTGTTCGGAAACTTTCATTCAATACGAAACAATAGCTGAATGTTAACAAAACCATCAACCTTATCTAGTGGCTATACGATAATGGCACTGTTCCAGGGCGGACCCGTATATGAAATAAGTGTAGATCTTCTGCACATCATACACTTCTCTTTTCCTTTCACACAAAACGAAATAAGAGAAATCTTAATCATTAGGTTGTCATTTTAATGTTTTGATAATTGTTTACCTCATCAACAGGATAATATACATACAGCTATATATCCCCCTATAGGTTGCTCAGAAACAAATGACGTCGCAGTGTCAAGGTTCTTATTAACTCCAGGTCTAGGCTACGTTCGCGTTCTTTTGTATTTTCAGTTCAAAGGAAAGAATCAACATCTATATTATTCATATAAAGCAATGAAACCGCACAAAAAGAGTGAAAGGTATTCACATATTCACATATCTTCCATGCATTTATCTCTTTGCCTTTTTCGTACTTCATGCAGCCTCTCAATGGAACGCTCAAAATCAGACCTGTGTCCATGGATGGGTGCAAAGTTTGACCTGCGAACTCTAAATGATCATATCTTCAAAACTGTGTCTCGAATTTCTTTGATTCCTTAAGTATTGTTCATGGCTTTGGTTTACAGCGTCACCTGTCTTCGATCAATTTATTAGACACGTCGATGTGAATGACTTTTTCGCCCGAAACTTCCAAAAGGAAATACGTTTTGCTGTGCAACTCTTCAGCAGTCCGAGTTGGTCGAGAGAGCGTTGGTGAACTATTGCAATACCATTCGGAGAGCTATTGCAATGGAACGAAGATATATCAAAGTTTTGGTCATTATCTTAGGTAAGAAGGGTACATAAATTGTGAAGAAGTCTTGGACTTTTGTGAAACCAAAGAATTTATGCATGTCACGTGATATAATTAACTTCGACTGAACTTCATTTAGGTATTCGGTGATATGATACAGCAGATTTTTGTGTAGTACCATTACTGTCGTCATGGTTAGTCATACAAGTTAAAATTCTGCACTCGTTGGGTGCAACCTAAAATACCAGAACTTTAAACAGCAACATGGGAGAAATCTGTATCATAGAATGATATTTAGGAGAGTGAAAAAAAATGAACTTTACAACAGCAGAATTGAAGATAGTGGTTTTGGTATTTATTTGACGACACACTTTATAAGGGGATTTATTCCATTCTTATCATGCGAGGTACTGTTTATGAACAATAGTATTTTACCCAATATCACTGTACAGGCAGGTCTTGGCGTTAGTTTGATCTTAGTTATTCGACCTTGAGTGATAGGCAGACGATAAGTCATGCAGCCAGTCATGGGAAATCAACAAATACTGTGCATTACACATTGTCTATTTGAACAGAGCTTTAAACAGGCGCTTTGGACAAACTTCAATTTCCAAGACGTAAATGTTAGAATATCAGACTTTAAGTAAACTATAAAATGTTGTCGAAGGCTCAGCCTGAAGTGATAAGTGACACGCAATGTCAAATGTGAAGTACAACGACTACTGGGGAGCGTTTCCGATGCAGAAAAACTAAAAATAACGTATTTTTGAAGTTATTGTTTTATATCCATGCCAAAGGAATGAGTTCATTGTATTTCCTTAGAACATTAGGTACTAGGTAGAGGGTTCATTGCTCAAGACATTTTATGGATTACTTTGCAGCAAATTTTATTCAAGGAACCATCGATTCTGAAGAACTCGGGCAAATCACACAAAGACTTGTCATCCCCGTCCAAGAACATGAAGAAGTCGTACTCCGAGTGGAGGTTCAATCTTCGTTCCCGTTTACAGACGAACATTACATTTATACCAGGGTATATACAGGGACAAATGAAGACACTTTCAGCATGCGCGCGCGGCCCACTGCATGAAAACGCAATAATACAGATAACTTCACATTAATGAGTTGCCTGTATTATAGAATAATACACGTGAATTCACATGAATCGACGTGAATACAGGCTTGCTGAATACAAGCTATGGATTCTTGACTGTATTCATCTGTATATGCACTCTTCAGCTAAAATACAGACAATAATCCATGCTAATACAGTAAGTATTATCGTGTTTTAATGCAATGATGCTTACGAACCTAAAGATATCCCTGAACACAAACGAAGTAGCAAATGAAAGATTGGGTGGATACACCATGACATATATGCAGGGAGTCTACGAACATACCATAACAGTTATAATTAACGAGGTATCGAAGAAACGCGACGAAGGCGACTGGAATATTCACACCATAATATTCCAGAAAAACAATGAGAGGTTTTAACAGAAAACGAGTACAAATTTGCATTGGCCGTTCAAAGGAAAGGTATGTTAATTATATTTTATCTTCAATAGTTTCATCCTTTCTTTACAATTAATTGACATTGCTTCAATCAAAGTTTTATGGGACTTTTTGCAGCATTAATATTGTCTATGTGACGACTTTGAGCTGCAGGAAAATGTCATTGCTCTATTCTCGAATGGGCCAGGGTCTAAATTATACGAAACCTCGTCGATTAATTAAATTGTTCAGCTGACATTCAAAGGTAGATTGCTAAGGAAAATTTTTCAGACATCAAAAGTTTCACAATTTTTTCTGGTGTGCTGCTCGCGTTAACTCATTTTGAAGCCATTTGTATTTTTAAAAAAATCCCCATTCAGTTGTTCGAAGGTGGTTTATTTCACACGAAGGTTAGATGGTCATCGACACCATGAAATTGTGTTTAAACTAAAGCTTTAGGAGTTAAATTTTACAATTCTGTACATTAATCATACCCTCTGTTTGCAGCTTGTAATAGAGCTTGTTTAACAATCTATCGATTTCATATTTATGTTTTCTCCTCGTTTAGATTCTGAGACAAAATGTAAAGGAAGGGGTAGGAAGAGATGTAAAGGAAGCGAAAAATCAAAACAGAAGGAAAAGATTACTAAGGAGAATGAAAGTGGGAAATTAATAACAGACAAAGAAGTCCAGATTTCATGGCGCAGGCAGTAGGAGCCGACTCGACAGAATTATCATACTGCGAAAAGGGTAGTATTGGGCCATCTCTCGAACGCTACCACGACGGCAATGGTAATGGTATTGCTGGTTAAACCTGGGACTGAAAATGCTAGTCCTAGGTTAAACAAAGTACCATAGGACAATAACACATACTTTTTCTTGAATCAGAGTATCCGTATTTACCGTACATGATGCTCCGCGATAGTCCATCATCTTGACAACATCCCGTCAAAATTGGCCTGTGACAGACAAGGATCGATTTTTTCCATCTAGTGCAAGTTGGGAGGTGCAAAGTTCTATGCAAATGAGAACAAGTGTAGCGAAGTGTAGCGACGCTAAATTAACACTATACTTGAAAACTTAATGTGTTAGGAGTGTTGGTTTATATTTTATAAAGCATTCTGTAAAATTTGTACACTCAGTTTCTTTGACGTATTGTCAAAATAAAGCCAAGAATGGCGTACTTGATTGTTTGTCATGGAAGGATATGCCTGTTTAAAGCGGACCTATTGTCACAAACGCTCGGTGACCGCCGTGACCCGAAGGCTGTACGAGGAATTTCCAGGCGGAACTCGCCGAATTCACTTCATTACGCGGCCTCGCGTATGAGTTGCGTTCTGTTACATCGTACTGCAAGTCTCACCATAGTAGGGTAGCAGCTGATGATCACGTATTTTCCTCGACTGGCGAAGTCCTTTCTTCCACGTAAGTAACAGTATGCTGCCGCTTAATGTAGCTCTGTGTGGCATACATGTAGCTGTAGTCTGGCAGAGACCCTGCGATTCGCGTTCTTCCCTGTTGGAACACGTGCGCGCCCTTCAGAGACGCGACGCGAATCCCAGGGTCTGGACGTTCTTGCAAGCGACCGGTCGGATTTCTGCCTGATCCGGGTACTTTATAGAACAACACACATCCGTTAATCAAAACAAAAATGACAGGTAGCATAGCAAAATAAAATGAAAAGTGAAAAATAAAAACATACCGCGTGGTCTACCGGCTACTATATATTCTCTCCGCCCAGTTAGATAGGTTTTTCTTTTGACGTCACTACCCTTATGAATATTCATATACTTGCAAGAACCGACAGTCGCTGTGTCTGGCAGCGCGTGCTCACAGCTGCACAGCCTTCGAAGGCAAAACCTCGAGCTACTGTACTGCAGCTATGAGTGGCACTGCTGTGGCAGTGTGTGTAAAATTGCACAGTGACTCGAGGTTTTGCCGTCCGACCCAAATACCCAGGCAAAACCTCAAGCGCGAGCTGCTGTACTGCAGCTGGTCAGCCTAGTACAACATGCCACGCACAGTTGCTGTATTGATATTGCAGTGAGATCGCACTGGTTTCGGTGTTTTGTCAATCATCATGTGTTGTTATAACATACAGCCATACGAAACGTAAAAACGTATACTATATTGTCAGTAGACGCCTGCAGGGAAGACCACTTTATTGTTGAACCGCCGAGAAACGAAAGTTCTGCACGCAGAGGTTAAGGCGTAGTGGTCGTCGCGCTGCGCTAGCTCCTGAGGGGGTCCCCCCTTGTTGACAACAAATCCGAGAATGCCGCATGAGGTTACGGGTCGATTATTATGTTTGCAATATTGCCGCTGATATCGGCTGATTTGTCACAAGCATATCAACTAACCAAATATAACACGCAATAAATTTAAAAGGTCAATTAATCTAAATTAAATATCTGCTGAATATTGAACAGTCATTACACGCTGGATTGAGATCACATTTGATCATGATTTTCCTGAATCAGTTGAATGGGGCTTGCTCGAGCCATGGAGCTAAACTCTTACCCGTACGCGTGTATATGCCAAAAGACTATCAATGACCGGGCTCTGGTCTACGACATCGCAGGAGTACAATTGACAAAAACGCACGCTACAGAAATCTACAGCTCGCAGAGCAATGCTGTTGCAGCAAGAAGCATCTGTTCCGTGGTCTGCCTGAACGTCGGTATCAAGAGAACCGGGTATGGCGCGCTACACTCGGCTGTGGAGAATCCAACTCCACTACGAAGTTTACCCCGTTGGGGGTGCAAACGAGAATTTCGAGTACAGGTATCAAGTCAAGCGAAGGACCTTTCATAGGTCTTCTTGTTGTGTGGGGGTTATCTCATTTGAAAGAGGATTCAAACCTACCCGGCAATCAGGAGGTACAACAACGAAGTTTGCGTAGCACCGGTAGGCCCACACTAGCCGTTGGATCTCTGTCATGACCATGCACATATGCAGGATCTCTCGATACGTCCCTATGTGTAGCCGTGCAATTTTCCTGCCAAATGCCGCGAAAACCCGCTCGTTTTGTCTATTGTGTCCTGTCATTTGACTATTTCTTGCCACGTATTACTAGAAGAAGTAAGAAATGGTGATCAACGGTGGGTCGTGGGCCAAGTCGTCGCGGGGCCGGTACCTTGTGCCGCTGGTTATGGGACCGGATGCTCTTATATCCGTGTACGTCAACGCGGTGACCTTCTCCATTATCGAAGCAACATCATCTTCTGCGTCCTGCTCTGGCTTGCCGATCATGGTCTTGAGTGTAATTTTTGTATTAGTCACTGTGCTTGTTGCTGGTCTACATATACATATACAATGTTGATCATTTTAGTGATGTATTTTTAATGTGCTGTACATAGCATTGTGTACAACCAGCGTGACCGCGTGCGATCAAACCCATTTGTTCACTGTGACTGCGTGCAGTAAACTCAGCGACATAATGTGCAGAGTGTCTCAATGTTCGTAGCCTTACATGAGTTTATAGATAGATATACACCTTTGAAGTTCGTTTCCGATCTCAATATTTTACTATTGCATGATGTTCAGTCTTACAAAGGCGTTAACAAAGTGAGGGACCGCTCCCATCTCTCTCCGATTGAAGTTGAGAAGACTTATGTTTACAAATATTTATGTTTATCAACAAAAAATCGCGCACGCGCAGCGCGACGACCACTGCACTTTAATCACAGCATGGCTATAGCTCTGCGTGGCAGGGCGCTGTATGCGTTGCCGGCCTTTTACGGCTGTATAACGCCGGTAACACACCCCAGGGCTCGAAATTCACTTTGTTCTCTAGTAGTCCCATTGGGCTACCATTTTCTGAAGATGGTAGCCAAGGTCTGGTAGCCCATGCATGAATGAAGATTTTTTTGTGAAGGATATTTTTATTTATATCTAGACAATGAAAGATTTATTTTTCATGATTCTATTCAGGAAGTGAATTTTCTAGTCATTTGACATCAATACCCGCAGATCATCATAGCCTTAGGAGAACGGTGACGCCTCAAAGTTTGACGACCTATTCACACATGCACAGAGCTTGTATGCAATTTTTGATGTTCGCCGTGACACTTCACTCAGCACATGTAAACATAACGTGGCTAAATATAAGTTGGCTATGAATTTCAGGATGACAGCTTGGTACAGTCACGTTCCTAACACTTTCGTGGCAATATTTCTCCACCAAATAGTACACTATCATGAGTTGATCTCGTACACTTCGGAAAGTGTAATTTAATGTGGATGGCCCAACAGCTTTTTCTTTGCAGTTTGAATTAATATTGTGTTTAATTGTGATTGATACATTGTGATTAAATAACTATGAAAATGAGTTTTCATTGTCCATCATTTCCCGAGCCTGTCATTCAAGTACATCAGTTCAGATAATGATATTTTATTGAAAGTTTGTCGCAACAAATTCAACTGCACTTTCCCCTTTCAATTTGCATAACAAAGTCGTAGTCTGTTCGTTCTGTGTCCAGCTGCCTTGACTGTATGAGCGTCGGTCATCTCACAGAGATCAATATCATGTAATTTCGTGTCAGCTAGGCTTTGGTAGTCGTGTGGGCTACCATTTCATGGCTTTTGGTAGCCCCTGGGAAAAGTTGGTTAGTCTGTGGACGCGGGACTACCGCTAATTTCGAGCCCTGACCCCTGACACGCAGAGCCAGACTATATCTCATTCTACCGGTACATCAGAGGTAACATGATGATTCACCGTAGTTCATTTTTCGTAATTGTGTCGTGGGTTTTTTCATATATGGGAGCACACACTTGCGATTCAAGTACTGCACTGGCGTGGCATCAAGCTTGTTCTCATGTGACGCACCTGTACGGACAGTGCACTGACGAAACACTTTTCAAGTAAAATGGTGTACACATGTATGGTTTATTATTAGTCCCCACGGACACCGTCCGGGGGGACTTATAGGTTTGGTCATGTCCGTGCGTGTGTGCATGTGTGCGTGCGTCCGTCTGTGCGTGCGTCCGTCCGTTCATGCAGATATCTCAGAGATGCCTGAAGCGATTTCATTCAAACTTGGTACAAGGATTACTTCATATGTCATACAGATGCACGTTGATTTGTTTGCGGTACGATCCGATATGGCTGCCAGGCGGCCATTTTATTACGATTTTTTCATGTACAGAGCCATAATTCAGGCATGTCTGCACCAATTTTATTCAAAGTTGGTACAAGGACATTTACCAATGTCATAGATATGCATGTCAATTCTTTTTGTGATACGATCCAATATGGCCGCCGTGCGGCCATTTTGTTACGATTTTTTCATGTACAGAGCCATAACTCAGGCATATATCAACCGATTTTATTCAAAATTGGTACAAGGACATTGACCTATGTCATACATATGCACGTCAATTTGTTGTGTGATACAATCCAATATGGCCGCCAGGCGGCCATTTTATTACGATTTTTTCATGTACAGAGCCATTACTCAGGCTTGTTTCTACAGATTTTATTCAAAGTTGGTACAAGGACATTGACCAATGTCATAGCTATGCACATCAATTTGTTTTGTGATACGATCCAATATGGCTGCCGTGCGGCCATTTTGTTACGATTTTTTCATGTACAGAGCCATAACTCAGGCATATCTAAACCAATTTTATTCAAACTTGGTACAAGGACATCGATCTATGTCATACATATGCACAATGACTTGTTTTGTGATACGATCCAATATGGCCGCCGTGTGGCCATTTTATTACGTTTTTTCATGTCCAGAACCATAACTCAGACATGTATCAAGCAAATTTATTCAAAGTTGGTACAAGGAGATTGACCAATGTCATACATATGCATGTTAATTTGTTTTGTGATACGATCCAATATGGCTGCTGTGCGGCCATTTTGTTATGATTTTTCATATACAAAGCCATAACTCAGGCATATTTCAACCGATTTTAATCAAAGTTGGTACAAGGACATTGACCTATGTCATACATATGCACATTGATTTGTTTTGTGATTCGAGCCAATATGGCCACCATGTGGCCATTTTATTACGATTTTTTCATGTCCTGAACTACAACTCAGACATGTATCAAGCGAATTTATTCAAAAGTATTTTTATCACAGACCTAATGAAGAGGACTCTATCCTTTCTGAGGACCTGTAATCAAAGCACCCATTAACAAGTGGGGACTGTGTCATCAACGATGACTTGTTTTTCAAAGGATGGAGTACGTAGTTTTTTCACAGCAATTGTGTGTGTGTTTACAGTTTTCTTATTACGCTGGAGTATGTGTTTAACTCAGGTGTATGCACGTTTTTTATTTAACTTTTCAAATCATTGCGTAACTTTCATTGGATCACAGATTTGACACTCATTTTCCAGGGCTCGAAATTATGAGCATTAGTCCCACGTCCACAGACTACCATCTTTTCCCTGGGGCTACCAAAATCCATGAAATGGTAGCGTAGCCCACACGGACCTACAAAGACCGGGACATAAATTCAGTCAGTGCTTGGCATGCAATGTCAAATATCTGAACTGAAGAAATTGAATGACAGGCGCTGCACAGTACTGTAGATTTCCCAGAATTCATTATGCTTTGTATCCTCGAAGATACCTGAGTGAAGTCTACCATATCTCCCATGCGTAGACAAATTCACAGACTATTTATCAAAATTTTGAAAACATACTTTCATGCACACCATTCTTCTAAATTCTCATTTTAAATAATTTGGAAAATTATGCATAAATGAGAGAGGAGATAGCATTTCAGATTGTGTCCTCAGCCATACAGAATAATGTGATGGAAAGTAGGGAGACTAGTTGCACCTGTTTTATGAAACAAAAGGATATTATATTTTTGCAAAGAAGCGGCAAAAGAAATTTGCATGCTAAGTTTTCTCAGAGAATGACCCCTTCAGTTCGTCATAACTTGCTGCCCAAAAAGCATGGCATTTGTAGTACCTAAAGAATATGACTTTTCTGGTTGTTTAGCGGTTATTTTGAAACTTTCACTGATATATCTAAACGTACTTTCACTAGATATTATTTAAAAATTATTCTGATGCTGCACATTAGTGTTTACATGCAGAAATGAAAAAGGTTTTAGAAAAGTAACCTTCAAGGATACAAATCATAGAGAATTGTGGGTAATTTATTGTACTGTGCGCTGGAAGTGATGGTCAATGAAAACGCATTTTCATTGGGCAATATGCCTCCTCCCTACAGAAAGTGCATGGTCTATTTTTAGCACTGCTACAGTATGTGTTGTCTCGACGTGCTGAGAAGGTTGTGGTCGTTGTCATGACGACTATCAAAATTTCATACAACTCTGAGGATGATAAAAAGTTGCCCATAGACACGGTCCGTGCAATAGATCACCAAACTTTTTTAATCACTAGCTGTTGTCCATTAGGCTAAAAAGATCGTTTCTGGTCACCGCGAGCCTCATTTCAGAACCAGCGCGTCATGGTATTTTTATTGGGTTACATACTGATCAGTATTGTAACAGCTATCCTTGATATCCCTGTTTGCATGTCCAAATATGCTAAACAGAAAATGAAGTTTTATGCAGCCAGTAATAAAAGATAATAACTGTTGCATCAATAGTGCCAAACCAGCATTGTTAAGAAAAAAAGGGGAAAGAGAAAACCGCGTCGCCGCATCACGTTGCTGAATGTAAAGGACCAGGATCATTTGGGGGTTTTTTTACGGGGGGGGGGGGATTATTTTTTATAATTTTTATTTGCTTTCAAAAAATGGAAAAAAAAACAACATTAGAGAAAAGAAAACCCAACATAAAACAAAAAACTGTACAGTGCTTTGGTTTTACATCTCAAAAAAACTTCTATTTGCAAAATAGACTTAGTTTTGACCATTTTAAATCTGTGTCATCCTTATCAAAAATTTTAATTTACATTTATGTCTTTCTACTTTTAATCTTTCTTGTACCAATATTGTAAAGTGTTGAATCTTTGGTATTCTATGCCATCTTCTGCAATCATATATGTATTTCTTATATAGAATTACTAAAAAGTTGACAGTGAATGTATCATCTTTCGTTATATTCCCAAGATAACATTCTCTGGAATCAATGTTATTTAAAAATTACAATTTTTCAGCAAAAGCGATTCTACATCACTCCAAAATTGAAGAATATATTTGCACTCAAAGAAAAGATGGACTATGTCTTCAGCCCATTCATTACAGAAAGTACATTTGTCATTCGTGATTACATTTCTTAATTTTGAAACTTTATTGGTACAATGTAGCTATTGGTAGCTATTGTACATGTAAGAATCTTGTACTGAAAGTTTTGCAGGGCAGTAGACATAGAGCGGAATCGAATAGCCAGTTTGGCTTTGGAGCCGAGCAGTGCTGTGGTAGGATCTGGAGGCTGTGTTCACAAACATCAGGGAAGATTACAAGCTGCTATTGTAATTTTGAAATTTACTGATGCTACACAGGACTGGATCTTCTCATGATTCACTATGATAATTGTACCGCTGTGATTCCCCCGGGAAGGCAAAAATATCGCCCATGTTTAGACAGATTCACAGACTGTTTTAAAAATTGTGAAAACATGTTTATACACACCATTTCTCTCTATCCCCATTTTTAAATTTGTTGGAAAATTATGCTTGATTAAGACAGAGATTATGTGATGCATATTTATTACCTGACGTCATATGAATTATTTAAAGCTACTGAAACACTGCAAGGTTTACAAGTCTATGGGGAAAGGCATTCACCCCACTATCTGAGCACCAGCCCATCACCTAGCCTGGCAGTCTGCAGAAGTTCATTCCTTCAATTTATTAATTTTTGATATTTATATGCCTACAGACTTGGAGCAAGTCTACAGAGTGCAAAAATGTAGTCAGTTTTGTATTGGAAAAAAAATTGTTCCTCGTTCTATTGGCACCCTTGTATACATGTAGTGCATTTGAGGAAATTCCAAAATTTGATTTCTTGTACATAAATGCCCTCGTCACACTTACTTTAACCATATTAATTAATGATTAATGTGATTAATATTTAGAAATAATAGTTGATGCCCTGACCATTATTATTCATTTAATTATTAATTTAATTAACAAGGCTTGGCGAGCATGCTTATTTTGACTTTCAGTCTTGCCTAAGCCTATAGATAAATGTTAATGGTCGGGGCAGAGTCTGTTATTTCCATATATTATCAACAAACCCTAGAAAATCATCAAGATTCACAAAAATTTCCCATGTGAAAATAAAGCAAACCCAGCAATGGTATACCACGAGATTTTGACCAGTTCACGACATATATATGCACGAGCGATAGCGAGTGCATATATGGAGTGAACTGATCAAAATCTCGTGGTATACCGTCGCTGGGTGTGATTTATTGCTATTATATCATAACAGTATATAGAAATTCTGGCGTGGAACGTCAAAAACGGATTTTTGCTCAAGCTGAGAGCTCGAGCGTGTGCCAGCCGTGGTATATCGCCAATATACCACGGTTCTTTTAGCGTCTCGACCAATCAGATCGCTGTATTTACACCATCAATATACTGGTATGATATAATATATATTATTGCTTAAATATATGGGTTTATGTGCCCGAGAACAGGTGACAATATGCCTGACGTCAGGAGGGCAAATTGTCTTCTGCTGCGAGGGCACATAAACCCATGTATTCAGGCAACAATATTTTTATTACATGCCTCTTCATGGTTATAAATGCTATATGACATTTACAATGTAGTTATATGCAGGACATTTTCAAACAATTTTACCATTATCGACCAGCATCAAACGGGTTTTAACGAAAGTAAAAAAATAGTGTGTGCATGTATATTTTACATCTATCGTTAAGCGTCTACTTAGACGTAGAAAACATTGAAGTGCTTCACTGGCCTGGGTAGCCATGGAAACCAGTCAGTACATCGTTCACCGACCCACTAATACCCAGATATTCCTTTTCAAATCAGTTCACTGATTTGCACTCACATCAAGGCATGTAATAGGCAATGCACAGTCATGCCCACCCTAAAAATTTGGCAAATCTGGAGATTTTTCTAAAAAGTGTTTAATTTGGCCAACAAGTGCTTCATTTTGTTTTTGTAATTGATTATGATCTTCTTACAATTGACAATTTACATTTTTGCTGAAAAGTTACAATGTTAGCATTATTATTCATTTTCACGGACATAAAAACAAACCATTGCTGTGTATTTGTGGTCAGTCACATGGTTCAGATCGACCAATTAAATGAGATGTATATACATTGTAGCATGGTAATACATAATGAATGAGTGAATTATTTGACCCATATATTCAGGATTATAAAGTTGAGTATCCATTGTACAGACTGTGAGGAATAGGACTATCTGCAATACTAATTGTATTCATTGACATTGCCTACAGCTTTAAGTATACCTCATGTACCCTGGTCGTAAAGCCTAAGAGGTACATGTATGTGAAACTCAGAAGGAACAAGAAGCAAAAGATGGATAACTGATCTTTGATAAAATCCTTCATCAGGTAAGATTTGTTTTAAATTTGTAATTATTTTTTATTTTTAATTTCCCGCACATGTCTTATTCATAATCAGTTAAGCTTTTCGCATGCTCTGTTTTATTTGGCGGATACTTTCCTGAACATCAATTGCTCTGTACATAACTTATATAATACATGTATGTAAATATTTCAGAATATGCGTCTGTAATGTGGTCTCCTTGGCAAAAAAAACCCAACAGGACAAAATTAACAAGTGCAAATGAAATTCATGAAGTTCCTTTGTTTCAAACATAGCATCCTTACAGCCGAAATAATTATGAAGAATTGTGCAAGCGTTTGAACCTTTAGCCTCTTTATCATTGGAAATTATTTATATTTTTACAGAAATATAAGAATAATATGTATAATTGTCCCCAGTCATGTTTCATATCATTTTGATGTTCCTCAGTGAACCACAGGTACTAGAACCCGCACTGTTTTTTAGACTCGCAGTATATAAAACTTAATGTATTTAGGTACGTGGCTCTTCAAAGACGTATGGCTACTCTAAATGAATTGTGCATTTCCAGCCCTGCCATTGACATCACTTTATCTTGTCAAAGTTTCAGATGCCTGGTCAGAATGTCATGCTTAAATATGTACATATTTTTAATGGTTTCATATAGTTTGTTGTGTTGTTTATTGTTTTACTTTACGCATTCATATTTTTATGTATATTTTATGGAGCCTGTTAATGTGACTTGTTCCCGTTGGTCTTCTCTTGAAATAAATATATAAATAAATATATTGCTACTTGCTTGAATACACGTCTTGACCTACATTATGTACCTGTTTCCTTTAAAAAGGTCCACAATTACCAGTTATTACAATGGGTTTTGGGCAAAGTTATAGTTTAATTAAAATTACATAAGTCATAAACAATCAAGTTGTCTTATCCTGAATATAAAAAGCCATGTTTTAGAATGAACTGATGTAAACTAATGTCAGCAATTTGCAGGAGATAATATTTACATTGCATGCTTCAAGTTAATGGTTTCTTTTCACCTAATCAGATTCAAGATCCCTTGCAGAGGCAGTGCATACTGGGCAATGACAACCAGGTGAAAAGCAACATGGTGACAATACCATCCTCCATTGCAAAGGAAATACACAGTGTGTAGCTATGCAAACAGCCAAAACTGAACGGAGATGGTGGTGTTGACATCAATGCAGAGCAAAAACCTGTGGAATTGAGGGAGTTTGTCATCAATATATTTACTTTCCTGAGACAATGGGTCCTTGTTGTGGCACAGGTTTGTACTTACACTGTTCAGTGTTTCCAATGGCCAAATTTTCCCCTAAGCCATTCTGGCTAATTGAGACCAAAATTGATTAGCCAGAACAATAGCCATCAAAATTACATGTAATTGCATTTATGATTTTGGCCAGCTGACAGTTGTATACTCAGGTGGGTCCTATCAGTTGCTACAATGGCAAGATGACATTAAACTAGTCCAATAATCATTTCCATTCAAGGTAATACATTACCAGGTCCATTTGTGATTTAAAAATTTAAGTAGGACCATCCTGAACGACTGATATTCGGTGGCAATGTAAATAAACAACTATTTTTATGGAACAAACTGCTTTCTTAATAACATTCACAACAAATTTTATTTCCTGTGTGCCAAACACTTATGTGACTTGCACTTTTGTAAATGTATGAAGATGTATCACAAGTATTGCATCATTTACAGGGTAACTTCAAGATGTTTCCTTTGAAAGATCCATAGCTTCTGCCTCAGTCATCAAGTGCTTTCAGTTCTCCAATCACAGAGTCTAATTTTTAAACCAACTGTTCACTTTGAGAAGGTGTACGCGTAATTACATTTTGTACACTAGGTGTAAACAGTCTCCTCTTTCTATTGGTAGTCCAAACAGTGAATGCTTTAGTTTCAAAATCAAACTGAGTGTATATGTTAAAATGTCCTGTCTGGCCACTTGATATGTCTTACAGAAAAAAAAGCTGACTCTTCTCTTATTCAAACACTAACCATGGAAATTCAACAAACTATTCCTGGCACACTTTCTTTTTCTGTTACTACTCCTACCCTGCAACTCTGAGGACAACCTGCGCAATTATCTTTTTTGCTTACTTGTATTCGAACACGACTTAGCATGTCACAGTGTGCTGCTTGTTGTTCAGCGTTGTAAACATTCAACTGGACAACATCCTGGGCATATCTTCATGCAAATTTATGACCTATGCCTATCCACAATACAGTGTTATACTCAGTACTTGTACACATCATGGCAGAAAGTGACCCCTGCCTATCCACAAATACATGTACACGGTATGGAAGATAACCTGGGCCTATCCTCAATCCAAATGCATTCACATGGTATGGAAGATGGCACAGATATATCCACAATACACATAATATATGCAATGGAAGATGACCTAGCTAAGCCAATCCTGAATACACATAAATGCACACAGTATGTACATGTAAGATGACTCAGGCCTATGTAGAATACAAAATGGGAGATGACCAAGGCATATCATCAATGCAAACAGTCTGTACCTGTATCGTATTCAGGATAGGCCTAGGTCATTTTCAATAAAATGTGTACCTGTATTGTATTCAGGTTAAACCTGGGTTATCTTTCATAGCAGGTACCTGTATGTGTATTCTGAATAGCCAAGGGTCACCTGCGATGCTGAGTGATTTTTTTGTGGATAGGCCTGGGTCATTGTATTTGCATAGGTTATAACATTTACATGAAGTTTGGCTCAGGACGTCATCCAATTGACAGTTTACCACACTGCACTCATTTATAGCTGCCTCTGAGGTTGCCACAGAAGTGTCCTAAGGTGCCTTTTTTGAAACACTGGTTTCATTCTGTTCACCACTCTTGCTGTCATTGGCTGCTGCTGTCTGCTTAGTTTTTGAAAATACACTGCAATCAGTGTTTCCTGACTATGTTAAAAGTCATTGTTTACAAAGCACTTGTCATCATAAAATAACAAGGTCATTGCATGCACCCATCTGAAAGCATGGCATATCAGTTCATAACCCTTACTAAACCTGCAGATCTGCAAAGAGCTGATGAATAGCTGAGGCAGATCTGCACAAACAGACTCACTGCAGCTTTCTGGACAGAGCTGCACTAAGCTGATTCTGTGAATATATAATTAGTTATTGCAGCTCTGAGACAGACCACTTGCAGACAACCCACAGCTCTGGGACAAACCTCTTGCAGACAACCCACAGCTCTGGGACAGACCTTGCAGACATCTTGCAGCTCTGAGACAGACCTCTCACAGGGGAAGGGGGTATACATCAAAGGTCAAGGAAGCTAACAGGCCGAGCTCATGACAATGAGGTCACAAGTAGTTAGCTAGATGGGATTAAACATGGCTATACGGCAAATCAGTGTACACCCACTGGAGCCAACAACAATTTGTTGGCTTTGTGTGGTGGCATATGTGTAATGCCCTACAAAGAGGCTCAAAAAATGGTGCATGGGGAAATGCAATTTTATTGGGCCATTTTCTTTACTGATAAAGCTGATGCAATGGATTTCATATTTGTACTTTTAAGATTCAGCATACAAAAAATAATCCAGTTCATTCAGCCTTTGATAAAATGTTCCATAACTTTTTTATCCAGTGATTTGATCAAAGTCCATATTCTCTCTGGTACAGTTGGACTTCTACAGAGGAGAAAGAAGCAATACAAGAGTGGTAAAATCAGCAGACAAGACCTTCATACACAAATAAAACAAGTTGAGAGCTATATAAATTTTAAACAAAGTTTGTATTAATAAAATAACATATTTTTAAAAAAAGTGTTTACATAAAATGTATCTTTCTGAGATAACTGAGCCAAGTTGACTTATGAAAAATATTGCATTAAAGGCCAATTACTTCTGGTAAAATACTGATATGTACTTTAAAAGTAGCTGTAACAACTGGTTTCTGCCGTATTTCTGTTCTTTGTATTAACTACATTTTCTTGTTCTATTGCCAAAAGCAAGTTGAAATATCTACTATTATCATGTTAACAGTCTATTACCTTTATAGTCAAAATTGTACTAGTTGACAGATGCATTGTATGAAATCTGGATCTATATACTAAATATACAGATCATGCTGATAGGCTGACAAGTGGATATTTCAACAAAATTCAGGGAGCTGAGCAAGAAAGTGCAGTTGACAAACTGAACAACAATAGTAGCAAAGTCATGAAAGGAAAATATTACTGTCATTTCAAATATTGCAATACAAAAAAATGTTACTACTATTAACTTTTACAGTACAAAATTATTAAATGCAAGTACTACATTATGATTAAAGAATAAAATAATTTTGAAAATATATTTTTCAACTGAGAAGTCCTTCTTAAATGTACCTAAAAGCAATGAATATTTAATGAGGCTGTACTATGGACAATATGAATGGCAAAATTGAAAGAACAAGTTGGCATAATAAATAGAAAAACGGTACACTTGAGTAAAATGTTGAAAATGTCATAAATAATGCAATTTATCTCTTGATTTTGTTGACATGAATGACAGACAGTAGTTGAAATTCCTCTGGTGAAAAATGTAAATTTTTCGTCAAGTATCATGTTGCAAAAAAATGTAATGTGGTTTGTAAATAAGACTTTATGACAGAAAGATGAGGTAATCCATTAGAGTGTACTCAATATTACCATTTCTTCTTTCTTAACATGACCATGTCCTCAAAAATATTAAAATTGAAGTACCAAATTTCGACGGGGTGTAATTATGGTGTGATCAGCACATCCAATGGCTTTGCAATAGAAACAATCTGTGCACCTTTTTTATCAAACATACTGGGTTATCTTATAATGAAAATTTATCCGATTACTCTTTGTAATAAGCAACTTTGTAACTTTGAAGTCTATATAACACGTTACACTAATTATCCTAACAGTAACCATCTTTACTATTATTATCTTAAAGGGGAAGGTTACCCAGCGATTGTATTTTCAGCAATAAAAAATCTATAAAAAAATGGTGCAACACCTGTCTTTGTTATCAACTTTCACTTACCAAAGGCGCGATGGCACCCATTTGAAAACCATAGGTTATAGGTAGAAGTGACATAAGAACCTAGGAATGCACCGGCACTTATAGGGCTTCCCCGTAGTCTTCAGCCGAGGAAGCCCCACAAGTGTCAGTGCAGTCGTAGGCTCTTATGTCACTTCCACCTATAACTAAAGGTTTTCAAATGGATGCCATCGTGCTATCAGTAAGTGGAAATTAATAACAAAAACAGATTTCGCACCAGTTTGTTATAGATTTCTTATTGCTGAATACATAATCACTGGGTAACCTTCCCCTTTAAACAATATCAAAGTAGGTGCATGCAAATCAGTTGCATCTTAACTATAAATTTTACAAAGGTGAGAACTGAATTTCTATGCCTTTCACTATATGAATCCTATCATGTATGAAAATCACTGAAAAGTAGAAAAATTACTATAAATTTCATCTATAGAAAATAAGCATATTTTCAGCAACAAGCTACTACGGGATTAAACACATTTGGACAAACTATATTTAATATCAAAACATCAAAACATGTTTCCCTAAAGGACAATAAAGTCTACTGCAATAGTTCTGAGCAAAAATCTAAAGTATAGTTAATAATTATCAGTATACTTAATCATAGCCTCTGAATTAAAATTTCTATTGAAAAATTACATGAGGTGCTATACTGCAGGAAACTTTTTGACAAAAATTATTACAGTGAAGTAAGGAAGCATCTATCTCAATATTCATACAGATGTACATGCAAAAAGATTTCTTTTTTTGAATTGCTGAATGATATGAAATTGGCCATAGCAATTATTGTTCTGAAGCTTTGATTTTGAATGACTTGGTTTATGAACAAGCATAGTAATTATCAAGGAAAAACTCCCTTAAGTCATCCAAAAGCTTGACTAGTGCACATTCTCATGGTGACACAAAGGTCATAACGGGGTCATGCAAGTGGCCTGTTCACAGTGAAGCCATGATACAATGAAATATGTATCAAAATTCTTTCTCAATAAGATTTTATATAATTCAGCATTCATTTCCACTGATTCATTGTTATGAATAATTAGTTCTGCCATTTTGTTTTAGTTTTTTTTTTTTTTTTGGTTTATAAATTTGACTACAGTAGAAAACTAAACCTTAAAAATGATTTGGAAATATTTAGAGCTCAAGTTTTGAGGGAGAAAAGTTGCATGTACAGATGACTTTTGTCCTCCTCCAATGTTTTCAATTGATAAAAAGTCTATTGATTCTATCTATAGAATAAGAAATATCAACGTTCTATCGTCAACAAATTCATGTATGGGTTTTTAAGCCAGTCATGCCCCTTCAAAGTGGGTAGTGATATGTGCTTAAAAGTACTGATTAGAGAAACTGAACGGAATAAAATTGATATCACAATAGCTCCTATCCTTACACATGCACCTTCAAGCCTACATAGATTTTATAAGCCAATCCCCATGTCAAATTTATGTGTCTTGAAGGCTCAAGAGGATGTTCTGTACATCAGTACCAAATTTTAAGTTATACTTTTAACAAAGTGGTTATGGGTAGCAATCACTGCATTACATTATGTGAGCCAACACATAAAGGTATTCAAAGACTTGTCATGTTAATTTGACATATAGAGATGTGGTCAAAGACCTACCCACTGACAAAAAAAACATGCAGGATTTAACTGTCCTACCAGTCTGCATGCAGGCTTCAAAATCCTTGACCACATGTGCATAGTAAAGCCTAACATGGGTAAACACAGGAAAAGGTGAATTGCCTGGTTACCTTACAGCATAAAAACATGGCTTAAAAAGACCTTTTCATCCTTCTTCTGTGACTAAAGCTTGTTGTGCATCTCTTTTTCCTTTGTTGACACCTATGTTGAAAGATACACATGAAAATATCAGCCATGCACTGACTTGGACAATATATATTTTTGGTCAGCAGAACCTGGAATGATATTCAACCGATTTGGTTACATTGTTTTTTACACAGCCTCTATTATATATTGGCAGCTATCATTGATGAGAAATGAATTCTGGTCGGACTGAAATTCACTTTCGCTAGTAACAAAACTGACTCTTCACATTAGGCTTTGTTGATAGAATAGGAAACACTCAGTGCACAAACAAAAGCCTCTTGAGGAAAAAGCCACAGCCAACGGTGTTTTTAAGAGACATTAGCTGTGGTTTTTTTGGGTTTTTAGGTCATTCTGACTCTGTGCATATAAACTATAGTTTCTTATTCTAATCCTTTTTTCATGCTGCCATGACCTGTATTGTGCTTGTCAACATAGCCTATTTATGTGAAATGACCAGTAATTGTTGGCATATACTAGTACAGAATTGTATACAACTTTCAGCAATAACAGTCTGGATGACATATGAGAATGTGTTGATAGGCTGCTGAAGACTCGGCATTTCATCATGATTCAGGGTACATGTATTTTGCCACGGTTCAGAGATTCAGATTAGGAATTGTTTTTGAAATTCAGAACCAAGGCACTGACAAAATAGCAGCAGTGTAACAGCAAATGGAGCTTCAATCTTTTTAAACCTCTTAAACTTACCTTTGATTCCTCAATTCTCAATGGGCTTGGTCAATGTGCTGGGTGCTAGCTTTTTAGTGACAGCTCTTCTGGCACCAGAACATCTATTAGTCAGTATTCTTGTAAGCTCTTTATCATTTAATACTATGTCTAGCTTCCTTGCTGATGCCATCACGTACGCTGAAAGGCAAGCAATAAGTTTGACACTCTTTATTATAAACGGGGTAATTTTGAGTCCCAAAAAAGCAATGGATTGTGTCGTCTACCTATCTCCATGACGGAAAGGTTTGATCAGTTTTGCCCATCTTGGAAATTGCACAGCATTACTGGACTATCGGAAGAGGGGGAGGGGGGGGTTTAAACACGGAAGTATGCCACTCAAGCCATAGCATTCTAATATGGACATCATATCAAGACACTTAGCTATTTCTGTTCTCTTCTACTGAACTATCATTCAAAGTTTAGATTAAATTTGTTTTACATGTAACTGTTTTCTATCATGAAAAGTATTATTATCATTGAGCTGTTTAAGATTTTTGAGGACCCACATGATATTTTGTGTTGCTCCATTGCTACCATTTGTTGTTCATGTGGTTCTGACAAGTTTGTTTTTCAAACTCTTACAAAAATCCAATAAACGAGACTACAAAATGATTGCAATGATCTGCACCATGTGCAAAAAGTCCAGTTTTTTGCAGACCGTACTACATCAATATCACAAAAATTCGACTCAAACACAGTCAAAACACATAAAAAACACTACAGGCACACTATGTTGTTGGCATCCTCAACTCAAAAATCATCTAAAACAACTCAATGATAATATTAATAATTTTCACCACAGAAAATAACTAAAAGAACTTTACTCTGAACTTTTAATTATAGTTTTGTAGAAGATAGATTGGTTTACTCCTCCAGTCGCCCCATAACACTATGCGATTTTCAAGATAGCAAAAACTCAACATTGCCTTATACGACTGAAACGTCACGTATTTTATTGAAACTGCATTCAATGGATGTACATGCAGCATGAAAGCATGTCAGAAATACTTTTCAAGTGGTGCTGTGGAACACAACCAAATTTTACCTACAGTGTAGTTGCCGCATACTCATTTCTGTCACTAATATTTTGTAAATATGTAATGACAATAGTCAAGATCATGACTGTGAAAGCCAGCATGCTCAACATGTATATTTGTATTTGAATAAACATTTGACCACACCAAACCACACAGGGATGAGTATGCCAATATCCCTACCATCATGTTTGTTTTGGCACAAGGCATGGTGTAGAATTTCCTTCTTTCTCTCTTCAGTGTCACTCTATGCTTTCAGTTAATTACTGACTTTTTGTAATGAAAAGGGTAACTTTAGAGAAAGTGTTTCTTTAATCTGAACAATTTACTTACTTTTAATAGCACTAACCATGGTTTGGTCAAGTGGTTGCTTCCCAAGTCCAGACTTCCTTATATCACATGCTGTCGATACTGCTAGGACGTCCATTGAAAAGTAATGGTCAATTAACTTGTGGAACAGCTTCTTCGGATCACGATGACATTCAGACAAAAGGCTGCTCAAAAGTACACATGGTATATAAACACCTCTTCCTGGCACCAATTCTGTCATTCCCTGAAAAAATATCATGGATATGAAATATTCAAATAATTCAAACTTGGTAATTGAGAGAATGATACATGTAGGCCTTGCTTTGTTTATAAATTTATCTGCAAAACGATACAAAGCTAGGTCTACATGAAGACTCTCCACCAGTATGATAGTCATATCAGTACACGTCCATCTTTTCAGGGATGGTTTGCAGCGCCTCAGTAGATTTATTCTCATAGGATACATCATTCATGCACCTGGCCATGCGTGCACCTGTTTCAATAGTGGGTTGGCAATGCAATTGACCAATCACTAACAGCCTTGCGAGACTGCTTCAGATCAACCTTTTTACAAGAATTACAAACTCAATGCAGAGCACATTATTCACATAATCTTAATATCACCATACTAACACCTGCATTCATGAAAGTAAATGGAAATACTCATTATATGTGTGTGAACCAAACTATGACAGGTATGACTTACTGCTGTGGAAACACTTGAAGCTGGTGTCATCTTTGAAGATGATGGTGTACCACTATCTGCGTTTTCCTAAAGAAAAAAATAAACATATCTTATGTTTGAACTCGGAGTTGGTAAAGGGACAGTGACCGTTAATTTTGACGATTTTGGCAATAAATTGAAGCGTCTTGTTATATTGCCTATTAAAGATCCATTAGCTGTAACTTTTGATCATTTTCTTATTTTGTTTGTTCTACGTATCAACTACAGTTTCTGGTTTGAACCCCTGAAAAATGATGAAATGCCAAGTATTTAGGTTATCAACACAACCTATATAATCTGCACTGTTACTGTTGAAAATTCGTATTCAAGTCCAGACTAGAATTCATTTGTAAATAATAACAAATAGTTGTTCCTCATGTACAAGCCGCGTTGACAAGCATAACTCTGAACAATCTTTGCTACGGTATCTAGATTAGGATAGGAAACTAGTTGATACACAGAACCAAAATAATAAAAAATAGTCAAAAGTTACAGCTACTGTTATGTCCCTTTAAATACATGTCAAATTATGATTGCCTATCTTGTGAACACATCTTGTACATATACATGTAGTCAGCACTGCTCCTGTTTACAAGTGAATTTCAGTCTGATTTTACTTAATTCAAGTATACACAATACCATGGTACTTAAGACATACAGGCTGTGCTGATGAGCTTAAAACTGGAATTTAAACACATTTTGAGAACAGAATGAGTTTAAAAAAAAGTTAAAATCATGAACCAGAAATCAACAGTTACAGCTACAGTCCCTTCATATAGTCACATAGCATGATGAAACTACAATGTGCTGGTGTTTAATAAATGCAGTGATACCACATATGCCCTTTGCTACTTAATCTTAACCCTTTCACCCCCAGTTCCCTGTATACAGGTCCAACTTTACCATAGAAAACAATGGATTTGGGACAAACCATGATGGTGAAAGGGTTAAGTTATTAAAAATTGGTGAAGATGTCATGTCTGAAAAAAGTGGTATGTGACTTTCAAAGACACTTGTATATTACAGAAAAGACTCACTTCTCTTTTTTACACCCACAAGAACTGACAGCAGTTTCCTCAAGTACACCATACATTCTGGAGGAGGAACTGAAATAAATAGTAGTACATGTATAGATAATTTGTTAACTTGATTACCTTAATAAAAAAAACTGTTCCCTACAATCAATCAGCTCTTTCCAATTAAATGAACAGCTTGATGAACGCATTTAAAAAAAAGAATGTAATTTTTGTTTAGGTTGATATTTCAACCATGGAATTCTGTAAAAGACAGTCAGCTATAATGCCAAATTAAACATGAATCAAGACATACAATAATTTTCCTAAAACCTACATCGGTGAAAAGGATAAAATCAATATTTCCTTTGCATTCTTGGAAGTCCAATTAGCTTCTCGTGTGCTATGGTAAGTATTGACAATATTGGCATTATTTTCCTGAAAATACAGCAGAAATTCCCAAGGATTTACAATTACAAGACTGTCCCCATACTTCCAGGGGATTATATAGACAGTGCGTTTGCTAGAAACTTTTTTTTTACCTGGTATCATCATGAAATTTGGTCTGAAGGCATCAGCCACATCAACATCTTTTTTGGGGCAGATAGACTGTTCACGAACAATAACCTGTATAGTTTTCCCTTGTGGGTAAGTGGATTCATACGTTGTTGCAGAACGTGGCGTATTTTGAGGACTTACAGTACCATATTACCATCAATATCATTTATAGCTGACATAGCCATTCCGTACACTGCTGATGTTTTGTCATCAATATCCGAGGACAGTAATTCCCTAAATGACACAGATGTTTCAGGTAGTGTAAAATCAGTTTCAAGTTCAGATGATTCATCATCATTGCTTTTGGTACATGAGCTGTGTGCTGAATCTGATGTGAATTGCCTTGGATTTCCCGAACCATATACTGGAGTGGAGGTAGCCGCAGCAGCAGTGACTGGTGTAACATGTTTAGTATGTACTTGTATTTCCGGAGTTGCCTTGAGAGCGGCAATGGGACGGTTTACTGGAGTAAAAACAGGAGTAGCTGGAACTGGTAATACACACAGAGTGGAAATCTGTTGGATTGATTTGCTTTCATTGTCATTAGCAGGTAACTTCTGATTTGTGTATTTGTGAGCATTTCCAGGGAATTTTTTGGCAAAAAATTCTGTTGCTTGGGCTTTTGCTGTCTTGATTCTTGCTTCCTTTATTTGCTGTTTTTCCTTCTTTGACTTTGCTGATTTTTCCTTATGTACTTCCTGAGATTCTTCCTGAATGTTTTTGTTTTTCTTTTCTTCTGGGAACTGTTTGATGAAGTTACTTTTTTTTTGAATTACCAGATTTTACAGCAAGTGTTTCCTCAGATTCTACATGACTGTTCTTTGGTTTTTTTTCTGTGGGCTGTCTGGTGTATTCGGACTCTTTCTTTTAGCAGGACTGTTCTTTTTACTTACTCTGTCCTCGTTTGACTTCTCTCCTTTATCACACCTTTTCCTATTTGGACTGTGCTTTGATGCTGCTTTTACAGGGGATTTTGCTGCTTCAGATTCATCATAGGCCAGCTTTCGTGCTTTGGCTTTTCTTTCTCTTGGCCCTTTCAGTTTTTCATTTTGTCTGGCCTCTTTTAATTTAGCAGAAAATTCCAATTCTGCCTTATTCACCACCTTCTTGGTTCCTGTAAGATAATTAACATAATGTACATGTAAGTTCAGGAAATACAAGCAAATATGGATGAATCATGTAATCGACATGTGCACCAACAGTATTCCTTAAGTCATCTGACACTAAAAATAAACAATTCAGCACTTCATTTTGTAGTCTTAAAGATAAATAGATGTGCAAAAAAATAAGCCAAGTTGGACACTATTCAACCACAAACCAAGAATTCTGTACAATAATGTATGCGGCATTTGTAAGGGGGCATTCTCTACAGATCAATTTTTTTCATAAACCTAATATACCATGTCAGAAGTAAGGCATATCATCAATCCAATATACCTAAATAAACAAAATTATGAACCTTATATGTTTACTGAAACACGAGCAGCCATTGTGAACTTTGAAAATACAAAGCCACATTATTTAAGTTATATTTACACATTATTGACAACAGTGCTGTAATTGACGACCATGCCAAATTCAGTCATACAACAAGCGTCAGACGGCCAACTGCAAATTGGACATAGGCATTTAATTATATTTTGTTCTCATTATCGTGATGATCATTATCAGGAAGTTCGTGAAGTGTTGCAAACTGCTTGGCCATGTTAGCTCATAGCTTTACTGTCTATGGTTAGCTCTGCGTGGCAGGGCTGTGTTGTTAACGGCTGTGTGTGGTTGGAGGCATATCCCTGCCACGCAGAGCTAAACTGCTGTACCTTGTGTCATGTGCGTGGCGAGTTCACGCTGTACGAGTAGAAAATCAAAACTGTGTTTTCTTGTTTTTCGTCAACTTCGGACTAGCATTTAGAAAAAGAGGTGTAGCCATTAAACGCTGTCATTATTGTAAGCTTAACCGAAGTGCCGTAAAGGATTTTCATATCAGTGGAATTCGGGACTACTGAGCCATGACTTGTATTTCCGAACTAACTTGGGGCCGTATATCCCGTCGTCCGACTCCTTCAGCAACCTTTGACAGGCTTCTCTTTCAATCGGACACTTGACGACCTCCCCAAAATGTATTGTAAACGTCTGAGTAGAAAAATAGTCGACATTGCCGATATGCAACGATCACTGATCAGTCATCACGGCTATTGCTAAATAGGGCTTTGGGGAGAACAGTTACACGCCAATCCGATCAGAGTTGCCTATAAATAAGAGGTAAAAAAGCTTACCAAATTTTAACACTGTTGCTTCGTATACGTTCTCGATTGTTTCATTTTCCACGGCATCGAAATGCTTCCATTTCACGTTTATGACGTCCTTTTCTCTATAAACTGCCGTCCTGTGGCGGAGCAGGTCAAAAATTTGCATAGTTCATTGCGAATGCAAGGTAGACATTAGCAATACATGTATGACGATCAATGTAAGACGCAGTCTTGGCAATCTGACAAGCCAATTAAAACTGTGTGAGGACTCTTGTACTAACACAAATAAATGTGATTATCACTGTCCAATCTGCCCAGCCTACGATTTCCGGCCAAACAGGCTACAAAAAGTCAGAAGCCATCTCGTCGCCAGTCATTGGCAACACACGACAGAGGACGCTACGGACTGAGATAGATTTGAAATTTCTTATCATGGACATAGTTTTAACGATAGTGCTGTTTGCTCCGAGCTGGGACATTTTAAAAGTTTCGTCATATGCACAGCGTGTTGGATATTGCAGTTTGTTGGAAATTCAGCGTTTTTTTCTTAATTTTGACTATAGATGGAGACTCGAGCATATTGGACGATACTACGGACTAAGCTTGATTGGTAATTTCTTGACGTGGACGGAATTTTAATCTTAGTGCAGTTTGCTCCGAGCCGAGACATTTTGATAATTAAGACACATAGCGTGTCGGATATTCCGGCAAAATGATGACATTTTTCGTAAGCATGGACTTTAGATATTATTAATATTATTAATCTTTATTGAAACTCGATAACTCCATAGATGAAACACCTCTTTTCATGGAGGTCGAATAGACAAAAGAAAATCATATTACGGCACCAACTTGAAAACACGAAAAACACAGAAGTACAAATATCAAAACAACTTCGAAGAAGCATCAGACAAGTAAATAGAATACAGAAAGTTGTCACAAGATTTCTTAAAGCTATGATTGATTTGGGGAGATAGTTAAATTGATCGAAACCCGCAACAGACAAGGTGTATTGATAAAGAAGTGTACGTGCTTTGGAAACTTTACGGAGGTTCTGATTGGAAGAACGAAGTGATCAGGAAGGGATATAATTATTGAACATACTGATTACATAATCAGGGGTTAGATTGTGAGTTGCTCTGTAAATTTGGGCCAAGATATAGTCCTATGATTATTGTGGATGCAACCAAACGTGAGTGATTGATCATTTTTTGGCGTTGACGGAGTTTTAACGTTAGTGCAGTATGCTCCGAGCTGAGACATTATAACCGGTTCGTCATATACACAGCGTATAGGATCTTGCACATTGCTGCCAATGATTGACTTTTCGTATCCATATATAGGAGGATACAACGAACTGAGATAGATTTTAAATTTCGAAGCCTGGACGTAGTTTTCATCTGCATTTTGCTCCGAATTGAAACATTTTAAAAGTCTCGTCATATAGGCCTACACAGCGTATTGGATATTGCAGTTTGTTAGAAACTTAGCGTTTTTTCTTTAAAATATTGACTATAGATAGATCGTCGAGCATAATGGAGGATGCTACGAACTGAGATAGATTTGAATTTTCTTATCATGGAAATATTTTTAACGTTAGTGCAGTTTGCTCCGAGCTGAGACATTTTAAAAGTTTCGTCATATACACAGCGTATTGGATATTGGGGTTTGTTGGAAACGGCGTTTTTTCTTAAATGTTGACTATAGATGGAGACTCGAGCATATTGGAGGATGCTACGGACTGAGATTGATTGGTAATTTCTTGACATGGACGGAGTTTAACATTAGTGCAGTTTGCTCCGAGCTGAGACATTTTGATAATTTATGTACTACACATGCATACTTGATATTGTGGCAAAGTGATCAAATTTTTCGTAAGCATGGACTTTAGATATAGTCCTGAGATTATTGAGGATGCAACCGAACGTGCATTGAGTGATTTGTCATTTTGTTTGGCCTGAACGGAGTTTTAACAGTTTTAACGTTAGTGCAGTATGCTTCGAGCTGAGACATTATAACCGTTTCGTCATATGCACAGCGTATTGGATCTTGCACATTGCTGCAATAATGGTTGACTTTTCGTATCACTGGCCTTTAGAGTGAGTTGTGACCTTATTGGAGGATGTAACGGACTGAGATAGATTTTGAATTTCGAAGCCTGGACGTAGTTTTATCTGCAGTTTGCTCCGACTCGGAGCTGGGATATTTTAACTCGTCCTAGGCCTATACAGTGTATTGGTTTTTGCAGTTTGTTAGAAACTTAGCATTTTTCTTAAATGTTGACTATAGATAGGGTGCCGAGCATATTGGATGGTGCTACTTACTGACTCGGAGAGATAGATTAGTAATTTCTTAACATGGATGGAGTTTTAACGTCAGTGCAGTTTGTTCCGAGATGAGACATTTTGACCGTTTCGTAATATGCATAGCGTATTGCATGTTGCAGATTACTGCAAATAATTGACTTTTCGTATCCGTGGACTTTAGATAGTCCTGAATTTATTGTTTTTGTACTATTCATAGCGTGTCGGGTATTGCAGATTGCTGCAAAGTGAATGACTCTTCGTATCTGTGGAATTTCATAGAGTCCGGAGTTTATTAAATGATGCTGCAGACCGAGATAGAATGGTAATTTCGTAGCCTGTACGGAGTTTTAACGTTACTGCAATTTGCTCCAACTGCAGGAGGGGGACAACCCCTTCCTGACCTCCCCCGTGACCATTTGCGCGGTCGCTTGTGGTGCTTTGCACCACATCTTTGCCCTCTTTATCCTCAGACAGCGAGAAATTTACAATATTAAAACAAAATTTCACAATTTTATTGTGACCACCCCCTCCCAAGATCTAATGGCCCATTCCTAATGTCTGAGCTCGGAGGGAGGTCAGTGGATACTTACGTGCACAGCAGCGTAGCCTTCGAATATCGTGACTGAGTGACTCTTTATATTCTCTATGCAATGTGTGCATTGACAATACATGTCGAGCTTGATGCAGAACGCGGATTCTAGAGCGGACCAATCACAGTTGAGTTAAATGGACCATTACGTAGTCACTTTAGGACCAATCAGAGTGACGCTGCAATCTTTGTAGCAATTTTCTCATGTTGTTTTGGCTACAATTTTCCCACCTGACTGGCTCTTTAGTTTTAGAGATTCGAGAAACTTTGGGGAGTTCAGAGTACCAGTTCCGTTTGTCGTTTTCTATGCAATAAAACCTCAACTGTTTTATATGCTTTACTTCTACTGCCGGTGTCCGAGACTCGTGACTGCCATCAAAGAACCTGCTTCATCACTCCCACATTGTTTTTGGTGCCGAGACCAGGATGGCAGACCTTTCCAAGCTAAAGGCAACGAGACGAGACATGGACACCGCTCTCAGATGACACGTCTTCTGAATAAGTCAGAAAACCAGATTGCTGCCTACGAATCCGAGGAAGACAGAAAGGCACGTTTCGACGATTTGCTGAATACACGGGACTTACTAAATGCGAAATATGCTACTCTACTTGAGATCGATGCTAAGATTGTGGAGAATACAGACGAAGCTGATTTCGACACTGTGATGGATGAGTCGGACACTTACATTCAACAAGCTTACGCCAAAAAGAGCCATGTTTGCCGATATATCGAACGCCACCCAGTACTTTCTTCGCTACCGATCGCAAGTGCCGACACCGTTTCTCAAACTTCCACGGGACCCACATCTGCAACAAGTTCAGATCCAAAGACGATTGCACTGCCCAAGCTACTTAACTTCCTACATTTTTCGGAGACATCCTCGCGTGGGTAAGCTTTTACGATGCTTTCCGTTCCGCTGTTCATTACAACAAATGCTTACAAGACATTCAGAAGTTTCAATACTTACGAGGGCTTCTCGCCGATGAAGCCGCTCATACGATCGAAGGACTTTCTCTGACTGGTGCTAATTATTCTCACGCCCTACAACTATTGCGAGATAGATACGGACAAGAACATAAGATAATTGATGCTTACATGCGGGCTTAGTGGCAGATTCAAAAGCCGAACGGTGATTTATCCAGTCTGCGTCGATTTTACGACACGCTGGAAAGCTATAACCGGGGACTTAAATCACTCGGAAAGGAGGAATCTTCATATGGAGAATTACTATGTAGTGCCGATAATCATGGATAAACTATCCATCAATACGGGAAAGCAAATTGCCAGAGACGTACCATGGACTTTACCCGATCTGGGCAAGGCTCTGCTCAAAGAAATAAAAGCGATCCAAGCTGGTTTAACCGTCGATACTGACACTATGGGTGAAAGTGCATCTCGACCCGCGCTCACCGCTACCTTTCACGCCAACTCCAAATCTACACGTCCGTTCAAACTCAGACCGTGTGCATATTGCAAAGATACACATTGGTCTGGAGAATGTACTTATGTCGTCGATCCCAAGAAACGAATGGAAATTGTAAAGCGTGAGAAATTATGCTTCAACTGCCTGTCCAAGCATCGTCTGAGCGAGTGCCTGTCGAAATTCTCCTGCAGACATTGCCAAAGAAAACATCATTCTTCGCTACATGATCACAGAGCAAACCGCGATGAAGTCACTTCAACAAGTCGCACTGGAAAACATGCTACTGTTACCGATACTTCGAGCCCCTCCGGCAAAGAGGAAAATACAGAGACTCGAGTTCAATTTGCTAAAGCGGACGAGTTCAAGACTACGGGACCGGTTTTATTGAAAACTGCGATTATTCCCATTTCCGTGAGCAATGGACATACACATAATGCTATTGTGTTATTCGATGAGGATGCAAACCGATCGTTTGTGACCGAAGAATTCGCCAAGAAAGTATATGCGGACATTTCTATTACCGAGAACATAAATCTTGCTTCCTTTGGGGACAAACTCACACGGTCCCGCACCTTACAGAAAGGAACATTCCATTTACACTCGCTGTCTGGAGCGAAAACTGCAGTAAACGCGCTACTCATTCCGGATATCTCTACCAAGGTGACGAGTCACGTCAACCCTACGATACTGTCCTCGCCGTACTTACGCGGTCTACGATTGGCTCATCCAGCAACAGGTGCCATGTCATTTGATATTGACTTTCTCATTGGCGCCGACTACCTATTGGGATTTCGTTTGTGACGAAATCATCAGAGGCAACGGTCCTACTGCGCGTTGTGGCTATCGACACGATGATCGTGTCGGTAAGCAAGAATAAAAAGCAACTCAGCGACAAGATCATGATAACTTGCGATCAAATGCAAATTTCACTCTCATGTCACCATTTTGCTTTATCAAGTGGTCTCAAATGTACGGCTTTCGAGTTGAAATAAAGTTATCTCGTGTGACAAAAAGTGTGTTCTCCATAATTTAGCCTTAGGCTCACGTGTTCAATTGACAATTGAATTGCTGACATCGCTTGCTAAAATCCAATCGCCCGTTTTATAACCACCAACGAAATCTTGTTCGCGATCTCAATATTTCGCGTTTTCGAGGCTCAAACTGCCAAAAAAATTGAATTAGAGAGCATAACAAACAAAATCGAAGCTTGAAAGAGACAACAATAGCCTACTTTTATTTATATTGCTTATTTTTTTAACCATTTACATCGATAGCCCAGTGGTAAGTTGTGTAAGCAGAGCGGTCTCGCTCCGGGAGACGCACGTTTGAATCCCGGTCGGAGCCTGGCTTTCTTTCCCCTTTTTATTTTCTGTCAGTTACTTTGTAATTTTTCCCTTCTCTCTCTCTCTTATTACTATCCTTTCCCGTTTTTTCTCTTTTCTCGCTAAATTCATTGCATTTAACAATCTCCGCCGATCCACTGCCAGGGCCGGGCCGCCAGTGTGTCGTGGCTGGTGTAAGCTTATGTTTGGGCGCAGCCGGCCCCCCCCCCCCCTCCCTGAAATGTGCCCTGCAATTTTTATTTAAACAAAACTCGCGAAACAATTTGAAAGGTTAGGAATTGTCTTTGCTTTGAATACATTTTCGGACATCATGTCTACCTAGGTCAACGGTGTTTTTTGCCTTCTGGTAAGTTCTGGACATTTTGCTCAGACGATTTGCTATTGATGATGCATACTTTTAGGACTTTGATGAAAATTAGTTTGTTAATCAAATTACCCTTCTTAGATAGTGCGTAAATAAAATAAAATAACTATTTATGTATAAATTCTTGTTACAGTCGATAACTTGTTAGGCAAAGACTTACTTAGTTGCAACTTCAATCGAAAATCAACGGGCATAAGGAATACATTACAGGGCAGCATATTTAGTTCATTTTAATGACGCAAACCAATGACATTTCATAAACTCAATCTTCATACCTAAATTAGTCAGAAAGTAAACCCATGATGGCCTTTGATGGAGATTCACAACTTTAAAATTACAAACCACCGTGCCTTAGGCTGTAAGGACGACAATTGTGCCAATACACATTGACAAAATACATTTGCTGGCCCGATGAGGCATTAACATTACCGTTATTTGCTGTCTTTGATGATCGTGCAAATAAGCGGGAAATGCTTCTTATAGACACGATCATCGTGCAAATAAGTAGAAATTTAAACCGCTTATTTGCACGATCATCGTACAAATAAGCGGGAAATGCTTCTTATAGACACGATCGTCGTGTGGATTATCCCTTTGTTTTTTTTATCTACACGATGATCTTGTCGGTATGTGTTGTTCTTTATCAAAACTATGATCGTGTCTTTAAGAAGCATTTTCCGCTTATTTGCAAGATCATCGTGTAAATAAGCGGAAAATGCGTCTAATAGACACGATCATCGTGCAAATAAGTAAGAAAAACTGCGTATTTGCACGATCATCGTGCACATAAGCGGGAAATGCGTCTCATAGACACGATCATCGTGCAAATAAGTAAGAAAACTGTATCGTGCAAATAAGCCGAAAATGTGTCTTATAGACTCGATCATCGTGTCAATACGTAAAAAGGATACGCTTATTGACACGACCATCGTGTGGATAGGTAAGAAAAACCACGTTATCCACACGATCGTCGTGTCGGTAAGCATTTTTTTTTTGGTCTATTCACACGATGATCGTGTCTATACGCGCCACCCCTACTGCGATGTCCTCAGCCCTCGGCTATTTGCTGTCAGGACCAACACGACACGGTAAAACACATGACACAAATGTACTACATGTTCTTACGGACACTTGCAAGGAAGAAGCCGCGATTTCAAATTACTGGGACCTCGAAACGATTGGGGTACAGGACGAGTCGTGATCTAATGCCAAGACTACGAAGGAAGCCGCCTACAAAGCATATCGCGACACGAACCTCCGAACTGAAAATAATCGCTACATCGCACGGTTACCTTTGAAACCTGAACATGCTTCGCTACTTATATACGAACTTCAATTTTGCCAAATCTCGCACCCGTGCCATAATTCGACTTTTTACCTTCCGACTTGGTAAACATATATGACCGCATTATCCAAGATCAGGAAGTCGTCGATGACGACAGTTCTGAAGGTCATTATCTTCCACACCGATCTAGGGATATTTATCTGCATTGACTTGATCAAAATTGATGAAACTTGCTATGTACATTAAAGACACTATAATACAATATTATCGAAAGTCATTAAGCATTTTCTCCTCAGCTAATTCCTAATTTGCATATTTAATGAACTTTCCTATTTAGAGATATATATCTGAATTGACTTGACCAAAGTTGACAAAACTTGCTACATATATTGAAGACACTATGATACAACACTATTAAAAATTGTTAAGTATTTTTACTTCAGCCAATTCCTGATTTACATATTTAATGCACTTTGCTAAATAGGGATATATATATCTGAATTGACTGGACCAAAGTTGATGAAACTTGCTATACACATTAAAGATACTATGATACAGCATTATCGAAAGTCATTAAGCAATTTTTCTTCAGCCAATGCCTAATTTGCATTTTCGATGATCTTTCCTCTGAGATTCACTTGATCAAAGTTGGCAAAACATGCTATGTACATAGTCATTTCACATTTTCATGTCAGCTAATTTATAATTTGCATATCTAATGAGCTTTCACAGGTCGACAAATATGGCTTGAAGGACTTGGCAAAAGGTAATTACACTTGCTATATAAAGTGGTGATACAATGACAGCAGTCAAAGAACTTTAATATTTTTATTTCAGCTAACTTCATATTTGTATACTTCATGACCTTTTAGAATTAATCGGCGGTGATTTTTGTTCATTATGTTGATAATAATACTTTCAATGAAGTTGCAAACATGTGGCAAAGGTTCAAATTTACACATAACTGCAATATATAATGAAATACGTGAGCATTTTCAGTTCATATCTTGTTGATACATATGTATTCGAATTGTGTAATTAGAAACACTAAGTAGACCATTTCTGAGTTAGTAATTTCTACCATTCAATGGTGTCATGGTTCTCACTCATTGTCTATTCTATGAAATATTCCACTGTATAGCATTATACTGTAATCTATTCTATTATATTCTATTGTTAAATTATATTCTATTCTATTAAAAACAAATACTCAAATTTTCAATATATTTTCTTTCTCTATTATCTCTATAATATTAGAACCATTATACTGATACTTTATGATAATTGATTTGATGCATATTGAGAAATACTACATTATTCATATGGAAAGTGTGGCAAAACAGAAATCTCCACATCCCTTCCTTTTCTTTGGGATAGTGGCCTCCAGTAGTTAAAAGAATTGATCGATAGGTTTACATTTTAATTTGTGAAATTGTTGGTGAATTATCCTCCAGTCTTGCAGGGTGTGGAATGCTCGGCCAGTCTATATAACATTAGATCAAGGTCACGTAGACTACCTAATCTTAGCGTTGTGCCTGCCCATTCCATGGACTTGCTCAGAGAAATGTCAGAAAGCACCTATAATGATGTCACTTAAGTAAAACTTTCAAAATGAGACAAAGTAAGAGAATAATACAATCTCACATCCCAAGGACCTTCAATCATATTTCTCACACGAGTTGGAGGTATTTTGTCTCGGCTAATGTGAGATGAAATATCCCCAAATAATGTGAGAAATCTGATTCCAGGTCCTTGTTTTGTGAGATTCTTTTTCTTAAATGACTATAAAATGCTTTAAATTCACACTGAAAAAATTGAATGATTATTTTAACTGTGCCAGTGACTATTCTACTTCGTAGCTATATATCATTCCGCGTCTCCAAATATAGTTCTCAGTTTCTCTCGGTTCACACGCTAAATTGTACAATGTATTCACTGCCAATGCCTCAATCGAATGTCTTTTGTGAGTCTGTCACCAACGATCTCACACCCTAACCATTGTGTTTCTAGTACTCTAGTAATGCACGGGCATTGATGTAAGGAAGACTCATTCAAAGCAGTAGTAGTTACGCTCTAAGAGTTGCAATATGCCCGCTGTCAAAGGTTACTTCGCACAATAACGGGACATGAATATTTCGACCCTATGTTGTTGCAATGAGATGCTTTCTTGTCAGGAAAATATAATCCGCTATGTATTACAAAAGTATACTATAAATAAAGCTGAAACAAACGGCATTGTGTGCTTTAAATTCTACTGGGTAACTTTGAAAATGCTTAATCCACTTGGTACTTCCACTTGTATAAGCTGAAAAATCTCTTCTTCCTCTGCTAATAGGTATGTATGTCTTCGTTCATCTCGGAGCCCCCTGCCAGTGTGAGTTTACGTAGTCATACGTAGACTGAATAAGTGTCATGTAATCATCAGATTCCGATTCTTTAGCAGCAGGTTTGATGATATCTTCCAACATTTCAACTATACCCTTGAAGTCTGGTCGCTTGTCCGGATCCAATCGCCAGCACGCGTGCATGACATCATACCTGAAGAAAAGGTGAAACCGACCGATGATTTTCAACTACATATATACAAAATAAATATACAAAGTACACACGTGGGAGGTACAAATGCAAGGATCATTCGGAGAAATGTGTTTATGACCGCGAAAATGGATATCAACAATAGCATAGCATTTTCAATATAACCCTTCTCAATGCCTCAATCAACCTCGAATGAATATCTTTCATTCTACTTAAGCATAATATATTAATTGCCATAAGGTTTGCATTTGGCGAGCCACCTTTACTAAGATGAAGTCGTCTTTTTTCCCGTGTACACCATGATATTTACATCACTGTACCCCTTGAAACCTGTTCAAGAGGCAAACATGTGGATGAATAATGTCTTCCCATTTCTCTGTGCTGTGCTGATGTGTCGCGTTCAAAGGGTGCATAAACTGACTACAGTTTTGAACTCAATATTCATTATCTAAAAGAGAACAGTTTCTCATCAAATTATACGGGATCGAAAATTTGGAAATAATACAAAATGAACTCTCTATGGCTCAACAGCACAGAGTAACGATTACTGGTCAAAGACCTTAGCTCATCACATGTAATGATTCCATGCCAAACATCGAGCAAAACGTAGACTTTGCGGAGGTATATTCTGTATATTATACTTCAATGAGAGATTTTCAGGAAGCTGAATGTCCTTCAGATCTCCAAATTCCACACATCATGCAAGTTTTATGGTATTTTGATTGATTAATAGACTGTACCGTTTGGTTATAAAGTCCATCAATAATGCAATAGTTCAGAATGCATTTACGCGCTTAGAGATTGGAAGCCGTTTTCCTCTCCTTTCTTCTCTAATGGAAATTATTGTCATACCGATGTCCGTCTTCCTCTCTATGCGTGAGCACGTGTGTCTGTTAGGTCGATATCTCTAGACAGCTTATTTCATCAAAAACAGAAATCTGAGGCACAAACTAAGTGTTTGCAACTTTGGTTTTGAAACGTCAAGGTGTATACTGTCGGCCATGTGTTGTGCATTATTGTCTTGATTAAATTATGCAATGTCGACGAGTGTTTTGAGTAACTAACGGCCATCAGACGAAAATTTGTCACTAAAATACGCAGACTTACAGTTTAGCTGGTGTGTAAGGCGGTTTTTGAAGTCGTTTTCCCATTTTTAGATAATCAACCAGATTCCAGTTGTCGATGGCTGGGTATGGAGTCTGTCCTCTTGTCATTAATTCCCATAGCAACACTCCATAGGCCCACTGATGGAGGGGGAGAGAGGGAGGGGAAGGGAGGAAGGGAGAGAAGAGATAGAGAAGAAGGAGAGGGAGGAAGGGGAGAGATAGAGGGAGACAGGCAGATAGAAAGACAGACAGAGTCAGAGGTAGACTCAATAAGTTGTCCCGTCTATAACATGGTAACCTTGATAGTATCAAATTAACGCTTAAAGTTACACTTTGGGAAACAACATCGATTTAGAAAAAAATTGGTTTAGCTATATCGCAAAGTATTTTGGTCAGAACTGAACGATGAGGTGTTTTACGGTGTTTGCATCAGATTTACACAAAAATATCTCACTGATCGATTCAAAGTTTCCTCGTCATTACCCTGAATATGTATTCGTCTTCAAGGACAAATATCCACTTTTGCAAAATATACTTGAAACTGTAAAGTACTCACCACGTCAGTTTTGGTATCGTAATGTTGCATTATGAAGCATTCTGGCGCCATCCATTTGGCGGGCAATTTGGCCTTGTTGTCTTTGCATACGTAGTAGTCTTTCTCGTAGACGTCACGTGACAGTCCGAAGTCTCCAACTTTTACAGTCTTCGTCTCGTCAACCCTTAAGATGAGAGATTGAAGTGTCAAAGTCGTGCGTTTAATTTCGTCGCGATAGAGATTAACGGTTCTTCTAATGCCATGTATAAGACGATAGAGCCGAGAACGCAATAGACAGTTCATAGGTTTCTGTTAAGGTAGAACGCGCCTCAGGGACAGACACTCGGACTCTAAAACTTTTACAATTCTTTTCTTATCTACCACTTGTGGAGGTTCACTTTAAAGCTCTTGGTGTAAGAAACATTTTCATTGACTTCGTTTTCGAAAATCGATTTTTTTTTCTCCAGTTAACACAAATATCGGTAAATCTTGGGTTATTTGTTTCCCAAGTATCAAAATTTGCACGGTGAACCCCAATTTTTATTCTTGATATAGTAAGAGAATGGCTGAAAGTTTCATCGAGGAAAGTTTGAGCAAAAGTTGAAGTCTTTCAATTTCGAGATGCATACTACCTTAAGCTCAACCAAAGACATTTGCCTTTTAATGTGATGCAACCAAATTTTTAGAGACTGCACTCAAGAACTCTTCAGTATTGACACAAACGTCCTCTCAAAGTGTGTTCTTCACTCAGAATACATCAAAACCGTAGGTTTTCTGGTGTTTTTAATATCATATACTTGCTTCACGAACTGTCAAAGGGTTTATACATACATGCAGTTTCTTGCAGCAAGATCTCGATGGACCATTCGATGGATCTCTGACAGATAGCACATACCACTGGCCACTTGGTGTCCAAGCATAATCATATCCTTCACTGTAAACACCTAAAACGATAGTATTTCGGGGAAATAAACTTAAAATAAAATGGGTCTCGGAAACAAGTATTTAGACTCAAAAAATCTTGCAGTATCATCTGATCCACGGCATGTGTGGACTTTTATTAGATATGTTATCAATTTTTTCATAATTCCTTTGTGACTTAACATTCAGTGGGCTCATTTAAATCATGTGGATTCGTTGTCTTTTCTTTGCTTGAACAAAAAAAAACTTTATATTTTTGTCCCAGCAATGTTAAGACCGAAAATAAAGAGTGAAGGAAAGTTTAAAGGGTGTAAGTTCTAGTTAATTTGCTTTTCTAATCCAACTATCGCACAGACACTTTGTTTTTTTCCTTGACCATGAAATGGAACAGCTTAGGTGTACTTGACAGAAGCAAAGCAACATAGAAATAATTAATCAATCAATACATAAAATGTTAAATGATATATAGGTCTTTCAGGATGACCATTTACACTTGCATGTTCTTCACACACATTTTCTTCTAAAGTACACACAGAATGTGTTGATCAGCCAGACATTAAAGTGGCCGACTCATTTAATCACCAGGTAGAAAAACATGAAAGTGTCTGGGGTCTTTCGAAAGAGGTATCTCTAATTTGCAAGCAAAATATACCAGGGATTTTATGGTCCTGGCAGAGACCAAACACTTATTTCCAGAACACAAGGTGCCAGTTTATGACCTCTTTCACGTAAACAGAAAGGCCATTGACTGCACACACATACAAATTGACCACTCATACACAATGATTAAATGAGTCGGCAACGTTAATGTCTGGCTTATCAACAAAGTCTGTGTGTACTTTAGAAGAAAACGTGTGCGGTGAACATGCAAGTGTTAACAGTCAACCTAAAAGACGTGTATTTACATTTACTTGACACTTTATATATAAAAGCGTGTTTTTGTTTCAATATTTATCGATACTTATATATGATAACTACATCTCAATAACTTATAAATAGTTTGTTTGAATCTATAAAGAGACAGATAGACAAATTGATAGATAGACCGATAGTAAGATAGAGAGATATTATAATTCGATAGATAGATAGAAAAATAGATAGATAGATAGGCAGATATAGATAGATAGATAGATAAATAGATAGATAGATAGATTAGATAGATAGATAGATAGATAGATAGATAGATAGATAGATAGATAGATAGATAGACACATAGATACATAGAGAGACAGATAGATGGATGGATAGATTGATAGGTAGATACATAGATAGATAGATAAATAATAGATAGATAGATAGATAGATAGTAGATAGATAGATAGATAGATAGATAGATTGATAGATTGATAGATAGAAAGATACATAGATACATAGAGAGGCAGATAGATGGATGGATAGATTGATAGGTAGATACATAGATAGATGGATAAATAATAGATAGATAGACCGATAGTAAGATAGAGAGATATTATAATTCGATAGATAGATAGAAAAATAGATAGATAGATAGGCAGATATAGATAGATAGATAGATAAATAGATAGATAGATAGATTAGATAGATAGATAGATAGATAGATAGATAGATAGATAGATAGACACATAGATACATAGAGACAGATAGATGGATGGATAGATTGATAGGTAGATACATAGATAGATAGATAAATAATAGATAGATAGACAGATAGATAGATAGTAGATAGATAGATAGATAGATAGATTGATAGATTGATAGATAGAAAGATACATAGATACATAGAGAGGCAGATAGATGGATGGATAGATTGATAGGTAGATACATAGATAGATGGATAAATAATAGATAGATAGACAGATAGATAGATAGATAGATAGATAGATAGATAGATAGATAGATAGATAGGTAGGTAGATAGATAGATAGATAGATAGATAGATAGATAGATAGATAGATAGATAGATAGATAGATAGATATTTGGATGGATATATGGATAGATAGACGGATAGATGGATAGATAGGCACTAAAAAACAATAAATAAATGAATAAATAATTCTCTTCTAGCTGGAACGCATCGCCGTCCACATGACGTCTGTGTTTTCGCTAATTCACTTTATTCATGCAAAGTATTTGATCTATTGTTATCGTAACTAGTCAAACAGTAAAAATAGTTCAGTATAAGAATCATCCTACCCTGTCTTTATCTTGAATGAAGGTCTTTAAGTTGCCGAATTTCATGTAAGGAAGGATGATCATCGGAACACCGCGATCATCGATACATATGCCGATCAGTGTCAGCACATTGGGATGTTGCAAGTCTTTCATCATCAACCCTTCCTCAAGGAAATTCACTAATTCGTCTTGGTCTGCATTGTCTGGCGAACAAAAAAACAGGATTTCTGTGACTTTTATCACAGGCAAATGCCGACATACTTGTTCGTTGAATGCAGTGACATAATAAATGTATATAAATCAATTTTTAAGTTGAGCAATAGGTCGATTATGTCAGGTCACAGATTCCACTCTTTATTTAAGATAGTATGCGCCTCGAGAGTGAAATTCTTAATCTTTTGCTCAAACTTTCCTAGATGAAACTTTTAGCCATTCTCTTACTAAATCAAGAATAAAATCGCGGGTCACCGTGCAAATTTTGGCACTAGAGAAACAAATAACCAAAGATTTTTTACCGATATTTGAAATTCAAAATGGCCGCCATCCCTGTGTTAACTCTATGGAGAAAAAATAAAGTTTTCGATTTTCGAAAAAATAAGCCGATGAAAAGTTTTCTTACGCCAATAGCTTTAAAATGAAACCCCCATAAGTGGTATATCAGAAAAGAATTGTAAAAATTTGAGAGTCAGAATATCTTTCCCGAGGCGCGTTCTACCTTAAAGCATTTCGAATAAAATCAGAGTACACTTGGTAGTCTTAATTGCCTATTGCCATCCTTGTGTCTTCTCGTTTTGCTTGACGAGAGATTGGCTTCTTGTTACTGAATAATGTTTATTGGGATCAATAGGTTATTGTTTGGTTCAAGGCAATCATGTGCATATATAGTATACTAGCCTTAACACAGCCTTTAATATATTAGAAAATTGATGACTTGCTACAGGTTTTTGACCACTATTTATCCAAACATTGGTAGTCAAATGATCGCCAAAACCCATTATTAGCCGTTATTAGCGTTGTGTTTTTTCCATACTTGGCCTCGTCTGTGGCGTAATGTCCCTCAACTGACACAACGTACGACTTACGTTTCAGCAGTTTGACTGCAACCTCTTGTCGTGGCCCCTCATAACCAGGTGTACACTCACTGGATGGTGTTGTTTGCAGACTTCCAGACTTGACGACTCCGAAGCAACCTGAGAGGACATGGATAGCACAAACGATGCTGGTGTTCTCACTCGTTCATTTGAGACAGATAATGGAGAGCCCTATCAAACACTGGTAACATCCACATTATAAAAAACAATCTCGACCATTAGATCCTTGATTTCGATTCCAACCACGGCTTATTGAAACGATTCACAACTCTGAACGATACACGTGAAGACAACAATACACCTGCTTAAGTTTTAGTGCGTATCGACTTCAACGAAATGTACTTTTTATGTTGGGATTTCATCACAGAAATTAGAAAGCTGACAAGTTTGATCTTTCTCATTCTTTTTTACAACAACGCACTTCAACTCGTTCCCTTTCTAACATTCCACTAACCTCTTCCAAGTATGTTATCATCGCGCAGAATCAACCTCTCGCTTTCAATTATGACGTCTTTGACGCTCAATTGTAGTTCAAGGGTCAATGTAGGAAAGATAGTGTCCTTTCCCTTGCTTTTGTCGATTCTGCAACGAGATGCTTTCAATTATATTTAGCATAAACTGAAAATTGGGCAGATATATCATTTGCATAGACACAAGGCGTGGCCTTTTGACAGTTTTCTGAAATGTGATTTTGTAAAGTAAACTTTTGTGCTAAAAGTAAAGTTATCATTTGATGGAAAGGAAAGCAGTTGGGCAACTGGAAAGCAAGTTAGTCTGCTAACTAGCAGGATAGCTAATTTGCCAGTCAACTACATCGCAAATCATGGTGTTGATAGGAGAGTCGGTAAGTTGGTATGGGATGACAGATAGATAGATAGACAGATAGATATATAGACAGATAGATAGATAGATAGATAGATAGATAGATAGATAGATAGATAGATAGATAGATAGATAGATAGATAGGCAGACAGACAGACGGACAGACAGACAGATAGACAAGACAGATTGGTAAAAGATTACAACATAGACACACCCATCTAAACATCCATCCATCCATCCATTCGTCTGAACGTACGTACGCACGTGCATGCATGCATGCATGCATGCTTGCTTCCTTGCTTGCATGCATACGCATACATACATACATACATACATACATACATACATACATACATACATACATACATACATACATACATACATAAAACATCCATCCATCCATCCATCCATCCATCCATCCATCCATCCATCCATCCATCCATCCATCCATCCATACATACATACATACATACATACATACATACATACATACATACATACATACATGGATTTGTTTATAAATATGTATCGGTGGATGGCTCATTAAATCGATGGACAAATAAGACAAATAGCCATGAAAAAGGGCCGATATATGAACACTCAGGTACACAAACCTTTTGCTTCAGTCTCTATTGGCCGTAAACCCATGTACCCTTCTTCAGTGACAGATACACCGGACTGTTTGTAGCGTCTATGTCTTGAGTTTCTCCTGAGCAAGTACACCACAGTTAACGTTACTACCACAATCACCAAAACAGCTGCTATTACTGCCAGAGCAATCATCCATGGTTGAAGGACGACATACCGAAGATATCCGATGTCATGCCAAATATTGCCGATCCACACCTGAGAGCAAAACAATATATCAGCACGATATGTTAAAGTTTGAGCAGATTTGATCGATTTACATTTAACCCCTTCCGGTTGACACAAAAACGACCTTATTATGAAATATGAACACAAGAGGGCAATTTGTATTTTCGGTACGATTATCAACTAGTTCTTTGAAGAAACTTCGTAGGCGATGAACCATCTCGCCATCAACAAGTTCCTTTTCTTGATTTAATTTTCCGGGGCAAGAAAAGGTTAACTTAACAATTGCACAACAAAATTATGAACGCGTTACCCACTATAAAAAGCGTGTATTTTTCTGAAGCAATAATTAAGGGAGGTGAAACTCTACTCCTTTTCATTGCCATTATTTTGTTGGGTCACGTGAGATGCAAATTAAAAACTTTTCCCCAAATCGGTATAGAAAGGCTTGAAGACATCTGGCTGAAATTTATGATATTAATGTCTAACATGTGTCGAAATTGGTAAGACGAGACACATCTAGTCATCTAGTCACGGAAAATATCGCTTCTTTATTGCCAAAACGACAAAATCAAATTTTTGCAAGGGTTATAGATATTCTAAGAAAGACTTTTCCGTGAATTTAGGTCAAAAAGATGTATTAAAATTGCCGGAGAAGCATGCATTGGCTTGACACTTACCCTGACATGAGGATGGCCATAATTATCCTCGTCAGATTTTAATGGAGGTTTCTTTCCCGGCGGTTTGCAAGTCAGCTGACGTGAATGCAACGAAATAATTGGACGACAGTAATCCAAGCCAACCTCTACTCTGAAGTCCTCCTTTTGTGCACCGCAGTTGAGGCGTTCCCCCTGCATTGACGTTGAAGAAAATAGGTGACAACCATTAGGTTAAAAAGACCGTGAAAAAATACTATGAAACCTGTTGAAGGGAAAATTATTTTGACAGGCAAATGAATAAACTCTTTAGTTTAATCATAGGAGCACGTTAGACTGCAGTAATGAACACATCTGCAGGACGGGAGAATTGACGGAAAGATTTGAAAATATCAAGGGTATGTTGGGGACATTTGAAGGGATTTGCGGACTTACGGAGCGACACGGAGGCACATATACACAAACTCTAAAGTAACGTAAAACTGTATTCTTTAGTTATAATTTGAAAAAATATACAATAATATAATTCCTTATACATAAAATGCAGTCAAAACCAACCGAACAAAAGCCTGTTTGTTTTGACAATCATATATTTTATTTTTCACGCTTTTTATGACGATATTTATTATTTCTTGTCTTAATATAGCCATTCCCTTTTCCCGATAAAAGAATAAGTCCGCATTGAGCACCAGTAGCCAACGACACGCTCAATGCATGTTTTATATCAACATGGCTTCGACCAACTGTGATTATTACATGCCTCGTATATTGAACGTCGCGCTCCATAGGATTCAATGGTAACTCGTCGATGACGTCGCGGGCCGCGTCGTCACCATTGAACTGAAAGTGAACCGGAACTATTTTCAACGTATAACTTGACAACTTTTTGAAGTAAAAATGTTGAAATTTCATGTTTGGCATAGGAAATGTGGTTTTTGGAAAAATTTGCAGAAAACAAATTGACATAAGAGTAGTTTAAATATATTCATCATTTCGCCATTCGATAATGAAAATCGTTCCATTTTCAACAGATTTTTGTCTGAGATGGAAATAAAGCATTTGATTATCACTGGCCAATAAACCTTAATATTTCGAGTGAAAACTCTGTAAGAGAAGCATGTAATAAAAACCATATTGCCCAAACAAGGAACTATGTACCCTCGTGGCAGGAGACAATATCCCCTCCTTACGTCTGGCAAATGGTCACCTACCCTCGGGCACACAGTCCCATGTGTTTGGACTATAATATATAATATTAGGCGTTCAAATAAACGAGAATGAAATAAGAAGTCAATGAATACACGCAACTGAAACTGTACAACTTTAGATGATGTGGCGACCTTCTCGCAATATCCTTTCCTACTATTCACAAAACATATCTTTCTGAGTTGACATGCCGTAAATTGTATGCATGTTCTTGGTTTTTATGTAATACCTACCGTTATGACAAGATACTGTGTGTCTTCTCCGATACTGTAAATATTATTTTCCCCGGGAAACTTGTTGATCACGGGGTCTTCCATTACGGCATATGTGGTGTATTTCTTATCCAGGTATCGACTGATATTTTGGGGGCGCCACTTTTCGACACCGTCGAGGTAAAACCCGACTGTAAATTCAACGTATTCGCCGCTGACGTGTGATGACGTAATGGGTATGCAGTCATCTTCAGCATCCCTCTTCACCCTCGTGGTTGTATTTTGTCGATCTTCCTTTGACTGCATATCATTCATCCCACTCACAGCGTTGGAATTGTTTTGGTCACTAAAGGAGATGTTTGGCGAACGGCAGATCATTGTGGTCGAATTCTCCGCTTTACAAGACTATTGGATAGACAAAATTCATTTAAGATACTTTTGAGACGACACAAAGTGACAGGTCAGAGGTCAGGAGACACTGGCCCCATGTCCTCTTGTTGGAAACTGTACCGAAAGTCTCTTTCTATATCGATACATACAAGAATGACAGAAAGCTCCCTCCCCTTAAAGTATACACACACAAAAATCTCACAGAAAATAATGTAGCAAAAGGTTATTCGTGTATTTGAACTTACCGAATTGAACTCCAACGAGGATGCATTTTTGACCGCCGTAACGACAAACACGGGACGTCCGATAATGTTTAAGTTCTCTCCTCTGATCGTCTGCTTTTGGCCGCCCCTGAAAACGATATACGACATAAGCTACTTATTCATTTCACAGTGGAGATTATACTGTGTAATGCTTTTTTTACAGCCTTCCACATTATACGCATGCGTAGAATTACTGACTCCTCTCTGGCTTACTTACTATACGTATGAACAGACGGCAAAAAGTGGACTTACATCTGAAATTGCTTGAGAGGTGTAATGGCATATATCTCTGGATCTGGCTTATAAGAAAACACTCTGTCACTCGTCAAGTTTCCATTCTTATATACCATCGTAATAGCTGATTCAATTGGTTCGTCAACTCTAGGCGTGTAACATATGGTCCTGTTCTTCATTTCTTGATCTCTGAAAACAAGATATCATTGATGACACAGTCCCCACTTGTTAATGGATACTTTGATTACAAGTTCTTGGAGAGGATAGAGTCCGGTTCATTAATTGGGTGTGTGATTAAAGATGAGTTGCATGGTGGTGACTATATATAACCAATGTGGGCTGCCACCCTAATTACAAAAGATCATTAAATAAGCCAAATAATCGACAGGAGGTTGCAAAACATTTTTGCATTCTATTATAACACTGACAGATTATCACGTGTACCACATTTCAGTGGCGATACCACTAAGTATCAATGAATTGTATTACAGCACTGTTAGATCAACACCTGAACAAAGTTTAATCAAATTTGATGACAGGTTTCTGGACAAATCACCCTAATTAGGAAAGTTCATTAAATATGTAAATAAAAAATTAATTAACAATTGACACTGCTAAGTGTCTTTATTCAATGTTAAAGCAATGTGAGCTCAACATCTGTACAAAAGTTCATGAAATTTGATGAATCATTTCTCGCTATATCAGCCAAATTACGAAAATCCATTAAATATGCAAGTCAGTAGTCAGCAGACATGATACCACTAATCCTTGCATGCCATAACACAACTGGTAGATCAACATCTGTACCACGTTTCATCAAATTTGACACAACATTTCCAGACATATCACACTAATTATAAAAGTTCATCAAATATGTAAATTAGCGATCAATTGACATGATACTACTACTTAATGTATTTGCACAGTATTACAGAACTGAAACATCAACATCTGTACCAAGTTTCATCAAATTTGATGCAGTATTTCTGGACAAAGCCAACTAATTAGGAAAGTTCATTAAATATGTAAATTTACAATTAATTTGAATTACATTGATAAATGTCTTCATTCAAATGTTAAAACAATGTGAGCTCGACATCTCTACCAAGTTTCATGAAATTTGATGAACCATTTCTTGACATATCAGCCTAATTACGAGAATTCATTAAATATGCAAATCGGCAGTGAATTAACATGATACTACTGCATATCTATGCACACCATTACACCACCAAAAGATCAAAATCTGTGCCACGTTTCATAAAATTTGATGCAGCATTTCTAGACATATCACTCTAACTATGAAAGTTCATCAAATATGCAAGGAAGCTATTGATTAACATGATACTGCTTAATGTCTTCATTCAGTATTAGAGTACTGAGAAATCAACATCTGTACAATGTTTCATCAAATTTGGTGCAGTGGTTCTGGAGATAGCCCATTAATCAGGAAAGTTCATTCAATATGCAAATTAGCACTTAAATCCCATGACACTGCTAAGTTTCTTTGTACACTAACATAAGACTGTGCTTAAGATCTTAACCAAGTTTCATTAAATTTGCTGCAGTATTTCTAGACTTATCACCCTAATTACAAAAATTCATCAAATATGCAAATTAGCAATTAATTGATGTAATACTGACTGCATGCTATTAGAGCTCTGTGTGACAAACATCTTTACAAAGTTTCATCAAATTTAGTGCAGTGGCTTTAGAAATAGAGCTCTTTTTCAAAAAGTCATTGTCAATGACATAGTCCCCGCTTTTTTGATAAAATGTCCGTCATACAACAATATTAGATCGGATCACAAAGAAAATCGACGTGTTTATGTATGACACAAGGAGTAATCCTTGTACCAAGTTTGAATGAAATAGCTCCAGGTATCTCTGAGATATCTGCATGAGGCACGCACGGACGCACGCACAGACATGACCAAACCTATAAGTCCCCAGGACGGTGTCCGTGGGTACTGAAAAGGCAACATGCATTTTTCTGATTTTCCACTTTAAAAGTCCTTATGTAAAGATCCATCAGTAACAACAATTAAAGGGGAATAAACGCAATTGATTGTATATCTGAACCTACTGGAATACTGTTCATTAATATTCATGATTCAAATATTCATGATATTTCGACTATCAAGTGCTATAATAATATTCTTATTTCGTTCCTAAAGTGGTGAAAAATCAACCGTACTAGTAAAATCTGACTTCATATTTGCCGCTTATAAGAAACGTAGCATGACGTGTTTTATTCAGCACTTTTATATTAGGGTTACGTTCAGCGTCGTCACCTAATGGGTGTATCTCAGTTGTTTGTTTTGTTTGGTCTGTCTTTTTTGTTTTTGTTTATCTCTGCAATCCTTGGGGTGTTATTACAGGTTTATGGCGTCTTTAAAAACCATCTTCACTGCAAGCTCGAGCGGTGACCAAGACAATTATATAAAGTCAGGAGTAACTTAAACATCGTACCAAACCGAATAATTATACGTCATTCCATGTTTTTATACGTGGCATATATGAAGTCAGATTTTTCTGAGCTTGGTTAATTTTGAAGCCACTTTAGGAATGAAATTAAATACTATAGTGGTCGATAACCATGTCTTTAAGGCACGAATATTATTGAAATAACGGGCGACGTGCTGACCATTAACGTTTATTTATGGGCAAGGGCGAGAGGAAAGCAAAAAATTAATGGGCAAGGCTTGCCGAGCAAGTTAATTTTGGCCTTCCTCTCGCCCGCGCCCAACGAACCCCAAATCCGTCAAAATTTACGAAAATTTCCCATGCGAACAACAACGGGGCCTAGAACTTGTCATCGAGTAGTGCGCGCACCGTAAAAATTTTGCAAAATCCGGATATTTTTTCATAAAAGTGTCTAAACTTGTCCCATAACTGTTCCATTTTATTTTGTGATTGATTATGTTCATTGTACAAATTACAATTTACGTTTTAGCTGAAAAGTTACGATGTTTATAATATTATTCATATTCACGGGCACACAAACAAACCATCATTGCGTATAAGTGGTCGGTCACATGGTTCAGCTCGACCAATTAAAATGCGACGGACAGGGCATGGTAAGATAACGGATTGTATTGACTCTATGGGATGTACCAATTCAAAACACTGACACTTGTACGCACTTATTTCTTAAAGGGATAGTAGCTGTAACTTTTGACCATTTTTTCCTCCCGACCTCATGATAAAAACCAAGCTAGATTATATCTATCCCTTCCTAATTGTCGATTGACAAGGAAAAGTCGAAACTAACACCCGATTGTGAATAACGAACGGTTATAAAACTGTTGCTGGCCTGCGCTTGTGTTTACAAAATATTAGGCGATCACGTGGTATGGAGCACAAGGAGTGATGATATCACTAGCCACGCGAGAGCGGGATTTTAAACGTGATCACTGTAACAACGGAGACGGAGAGCGTCGTAATTAATGCATATTTATATCAAACTTACGCACATGTGTTTTGATTGTGATGTACGTCCACTGTTCGTTTGAATCTGGAGTGCTATTTGTTAAAACCCTTTTTCTTCTGTTGCTTGAATATGAGAATGCTTTTTACGTTTCAAGTGGTGATGCATTAGGTCAGAGTAAAAAAGAGATAATTTAGGCCCGGTGCAGTAGCCAGCCCCAGCATCGGCAGTCGGTGCATCGCCCAAGCCAGCGCCAGGGCCAGAAACCACAGTCCCTCGTGAGCTATTCAGCTCTGGGAATAGACGTATGTACATAAGCGAGAAAAAACCCAAGTCTGGAAACCAAATGGCTATTTCCTATAGGGATTATGCCACCATGTCATCTTCGACGTTCGATTTTACTGTGAAAAGTAGCAAGTTTGTCTATCATGTAACCGTCAATCGTTCCCTAGCATTCTCAAAATTCATACCTGGTACTTTGCTTCAAAAACGCTCGTCTCGTGTGATTTTCGGCCGATTCGATGGCCACATAGCTAAAACATAAGAGTGAGCAACATTCCGGTCACCTCACATGAACGTTGGGCACCTCCACTTTACTGACGTTAGCGCCGGGTACCCATGAAGGGTGACTGGAAGGTTGTTCACGCCATATTTTTTGGCGAGGTGTCTTCTGAACTCGGCCGAAAATCACACAAATATTCATACCTGATACTTTATCTGCTTAAAAAATGCTCATTTTCATGTGATTTTCGGCCGAGTTCGAGAGACACCTCGCCAAAACATAAGCGTGAGCAACATTCCAGTCACCCCTCATGGGTAGGTGGCGCCAACGTCAGTAAAATGGAGGTGCCCAAGAGGTAACCTGAATGTTGCTCACGCTTATGTTTTAGCGAGGTGTCCGTCGAATTCGGCCGAAAGTCACACGAAACGAGCTTTTTTGAAGCAAATTAAGTACCAGGTATGAATTTTGAGAATGCCAGGGAATGATCGACGGTTACATGATAGACAAACTTGCTACTTTTCACTGTAAAATCGAACGTCGAAGATGACAGGGTGGCATAATCCCTATATCAAATAGCCATTTGGTTTTCAAACTTGGGTTTTTTCTCGCTTATGTACATACGTCTATGGGGCGAATAGTCCCAGAGCTGAATAGCTCACGAGGGACTGCGCCCGAAACGACTGTCACCACGTCAAAAAGGCCCGAAACGTCGAGCATTTTTCCGCCAACTATTCATTACCAAAGTTTAAAACTAGTGCATTCATAATTCGGTCAGTTTGCTTTGTCATTTATCGGTGAACAAGTCAACTAGTTCAATGTAAAGGTGACGATGCGATGCTACACTTCAAGTCAACGGGAATGTGAACGGCTTACACTAGGGCCCGCGGACACCAGTTGTGTAGGCACGTTTGACTTTGTCCTACATGATCCGCAGGAATTACTGCTGAAATCACTAATGCATTAAAAACGTAAAAACAAAGACCCTGCCGCCAGCACGTCTGATTCTCTGGATTTACTTACTGCTTTACTAGACTTGGTTCAATTGCGTGATTTGTAAACGTGTGAGTTGGGTGAACGCTTGGAATGCGATGATTTGTGTTCTGTTTTCATGTGAAATGTGTGAGTAGGATTATGTGAATGCGTTGAGTAGGGTGAGCACGATACAGGGGACTTTCACCCGGGCACAAACTAACTCACTACTGCTATAGCTGCACAGACTAAATAAAAACACGTTCGATCGCTACGAAAATCTGACCTGGGCTGCCAAATTTTACACGAGGAACTTTTGCAAATCATTTTATTTTTTGAAAATACGCCGACTTGAACAAGTCTCTGGTTTACCTTCGTCCTGTGACACCCTAATGGCTCAAACGGAGATTTAGGAGTGGGAAGGCAATCTTGCCCGGTAAAGTTACTGGCGAAAAGTTCCGTTTCAGCTAGCTGTGGGTCCATAGCTGTGGTGTTTTCGGACGGGATATCTGACTTTTACGTGCTGGTTTTGAGTTTTACGTTTTTAACCCCGCCACCACAGTGGGGTTAATAACATACAAGTCAAACCCAGCGTGTAAAAGTCAGAAATCCTGTCCGAAAACACCACAGCTATGGATTCTCAGCTACGTTTCAGCGATCATGGATTACGAAATGTATGGCAACGCTTTCCCCTTTGTATCGTGTGAAGCATTAGATATCTCTCAAAGAAAAAAGACGAATTATATGGCGATGACGAATATGGCGATAGTGTAGAAGATGTCTCAACCAGTGCCGTCGCACGAGGTGTGAGAAGCCGATGATCAGTTGGGGAATGGACTTTTAAAAAACTAACGCCAGTAGCCTACGAAAATTCACCGATGAGAATATTGGTTATTGTGATGAATATGTGATTTTTTTCTGAACAACACCCAAACAAAATCCTGTTCTTTGACTTCCAGTTCTTGCATATTTCACAAAGTCCTAGTCAATGTTTTCGAGCCATTTTTCTAGTTATTTCTCCCGCGGCGTGTCGATATTCTGTTCGGGTAAATCCTAGCTGTTCATAGTCGCATAATTTTACAATTTTCCAAAGATGAACGACGGAATGGCCGCCGGCCGCGCCAGTCGACAGGACCACAATGTCTGAACAACGTCTGAGAAATGGGTTGATCTTGAAATTTTGAGGTCAAAATTGGAATTGCTTTGGCGGTGAACTTCGCTATTTCGCGCCCCGATCTTTTGAGTTTGGCAGGTTAATATTTTCACTTGACAAGTTGAGCGACAGCTGGGCATATCTTGCGGTAAGACGCGCTCACGGCTAGGCTTTTGTTTTGACGTGACGTTTTGAACACATCAGTGATTTCAGCAGTATTTTTGAGCAAAATTTTGGTGGTACTTGTAGTTGAGTCATTACATTTGCTAACTCTGGTTACGTTTCCTAAATATCAAACCAATAAATTTTAACATGCCACGTTGTTTCGTCTACAGCAACCACAACAAGTACAGTGAGCAGTGACAGTTCGCAAGCTCGGACGCGGGGCCCGGGTCACACCATCAATGATCGTTCAGTGTAGGCTACAGCCGTCGACGTCCGCGATGTGTACGGGCTGTTTTATCTGCTTATTTTCCTGAAAGAGTGTTTGCATTTTGGCTAATCACTCTGAAAGGCACTTTCGTACTTTAGACATTTCCATCGTCAGTATTGCCTATTTCAGTCTATTTTTAAAATCTATTTTTAATGCATGTTTATTGTTTGTTTGTTTTTATGGGGGCATTCTTATAAATATTTACTTCCGTCGCGAGCATTACCACTGAATATGACAACAGACAACACAAGTGTACATGCATGGTTACAGAAATAAGATTATTTCGCAAATGAAAAAAGACAACATAACTGCAAACTATAAGTCATGCGAAGAATTTATCTACATAAGTGACCAAATTTTACCCAGTCACCCGCAACTCAATTTGGTCTCTCACAATTGTAAATTTTCAATGATTTTCGTAATGTTCAAGGGTCATGACTGTGAAGGCTAACATAAACATTTTACATCGCATAGCCACATAGTGGTGGACATGTGAATATGCATTCTTGTTTAGACATGATAAGGATCGGATATTGCCAAACTGTCAGTTATATTTCCAGCTGTCAATGTGAATGACAGATACGTTGTTTGGTCGACCCATTGTACTGGTCGCTTGCGCTGCGCGCCGAAGTGTGGACGCCATGTTGAACCAGAGTTGAACTGTGCAGTACTTCTCTTGCACATGCGTACAAAGTCGATTACGTTGCATTCCGTGTGTCAACATTGTTGAATTTCTGTCCGTTAAGAAATTCACTTCGTCAATATTCTTTATCACGAGGAATTGATACACGTAACGTACTGAGGTCAATTAGTAGGTGATTCTTCATGATTCACTATGCTTATTCATGTGAATAGTTCGCGACATGCAACAAAAATAGTGAAAATATTCTCAAAAGTTACAGCTACTATCCCTTTAATAAAAATACACTGCCTTTAGGGAGCATTCGTTTTTTTTACGGGGAGGGGGTCGGTGGAATTTGAGTGACAAATGAAATGTAAAAAGCGACCCCCCTCCAAATCAAATTTCTAAAATTTGACCCCCCTCAATTCATCAATTGTAAAATGTGACCCCCCCCCCAAAAAAAAAAAAAAAAAAATTTCATCAGATTTGATTCATTAACCCTTCACACCCTGTGGCCTCGGGCTGAAAAAAGTTTCCTCAGATACTAGAGAATCAACATTTTTGGTGAAAATCCAAAATCATTTTTTTTTGCACAAACATGAACTTGTAATCGCTCTAGTCTAATCAAGTACACTAATATCAATAATCAAGAGTACATAAATACACAGATTTAGCTAGTTTTGTATTTAAAAGAAATTATTCATAGCTTCTCATAGATTGTGTATGGAGGACCTGTGTATTTTCTATTTTGCCTGGGAGTTCTTGTGTGTTATCACTGTATACCTAGGGAGTCCAAGACGGGAACTTTCCAGAGAGTTTTTTACATTGCATGCTGCACTAGAAGGTTTGAGTGTCAGCGTGTGTTTTTAAGTCAGATATTTCTCTATTTTGAGTTTAACTCAAGTCAGCAGATATGTAAATAAACCGGTGAGTGGCAGAGATCGAACTTTATGCGGATCGGACTGTTTATTTAAACCCTACGCCATCCTCTACTTTAGTCGATCGAACGAACATTGCTCACACAAGGGAAAGCGTATATGTGCAATACGCACTGCACGCTGAGATGATAGTATCACCACAAGTTGAAAGCTGATCTTCCTGCAGCAAATTGTGTGTTAATTGCGAACTATATTCCGTTTGTGAGTTCAATCAGATGTCTGAGATTGTGATGAGAACATTATTTGTGATTCTTCCACTGAGCTTTTGTCGATGCGCGGAGTTTGCAGAGGAAGACTTCAGATAAGTTCGGCAGAACGAGTGTCCCCGAAGAGCCGACCGCAAGTAAACAAAGATCTAAGATCGCTGCGCCCATGGTAGCTGAACTGGACGCTGCTTAGCAGTGAATTGCGTGTGTTGCCGCCGACTTTCATGTGCGGACATTACACCGGACTTACAATTGTGCTCATCATCGAACATTAATTAAAGTCGCGTGTGAACTACTTGTGTTTCCGAGCCGCATGGTCAAGTCTGAGCACAGGGAACAGATGAAAGTACCCTGGGGTGGGGAGGAGGTTTACCTTATTTGATTTTATTAATTTTGACTGTGATATTTCAAATAAAGAGTTCAACTCCACACCGTCTGACTGCTTTATTTCAATGCGTGTGGGACGGCTGTGGTGTTGACTCAATCACTTTATCCGCTGATACGGACAGCGGATTAGCAAGTTGGCAATGTTTTCGGAGCAATTACAGTGGTGTATACACAAGTTGGAGAGGAGATAAGGACTTGTCGGTAATATATAAAGCAGTCAGACGGTGTGGAGTTGAACTCTTTATTTGAAATATCACAGCCAAAATTAATAAAATCAAATAAGGTAAACCGTTGCACAAAAAAGCCTCCTCCCCACCCCAGGGTCCTTTCATCTGTTTCCTGTGGTCCGAGGTACCTCTGCAGTAACGTTAAGTTTTCCATAGAAATTGTTAAGCATTTATAAAGGGTTTGAACAGAGTTTTTGTTCTGAAAGTGTGTTCGACTCCTGCCGTCGGGAGGTCGATCAGTATGGTATTGTTACCATGGAGTAATATTTATAGTTTTGAAGTTCGGTTTTACTATTTTATATGTAGACCCCGATATTTGACACAATATAGGAATATACAGAAGTTGTTTGTTACATTATATGACTGTGTGTTAGTTCCTCATTTCAAGCCCCATGCTCTGAAGCCCTGCGTACAGCTCTGTGCACGTGTGTTCCCAGCATTATATGGCCTCTACCACAGTCCTGCAACGGTCTATGAAGAGAACTGAGGTCTCTGCGGCCTGGGTCTGGACCGCAATAAAAAAACGGTCTTTTTGGCCGAAATTCTGCTCTATTGGGGCAAAATCCTTTCCCTGCCCACCTTTACTTCCTAACCAATCCCAGAAAAGATGTGATTAACTTCTCCTTACGTCCAAAACCGCTCATTTTCTGAAACATAACGTACTCGACAACTTGTTTACCCATGGAGATCCCCATTTGAATCTCGCTGCGGAGACCCCAGTTATCTCCACAGACCGTTGCAGGGCTATGGTGGAGGCCGTATAACGCCGGGAACACACAGACCTGTACTCAGGGCTACATGCTCTGTTGCTGCTCTAGAGAGGTTGGCTGAGCTTTGGTCGGTTATTATTCTGCCGTCTCGAAACATCGATTACAAAAGCAACATTTCGATGAAATTCCAAAGTTAATTTTTTTTTCCATAACTCAATACAAACCTTTGTAAAATTTGACCCCTTCAAATATTGATTGTAAAATTTGACCCCCCTAAAATCAGTTTTGTAAAAGTCAACCCCCACCTGATTTACATCTACCTCCCTCCCTGTAAAAAACGAATGCTCCCTTATTTGCACGATAATAATCGCTGCTCGAGCATACTTTGAAAAAATATGCTGCCATGAACGGTGAAAACAAATCGTTTACAAACCTTACTTTCCTAACCCCTAGAAATCAAAGATTCTATCCTTATACTTACCGTTTTAAATAAATTGAACTTGGGCACACAGCCAAAAGACATTATAAGTATAACAAAAGTTTAAAAAAGTATTCATAAATTATGATTATAAAAAAAAAGTTGATATTAATTTAATATTTCTGTCATTATTATATATTTTCAAATGTACCCAACTGTACTGGACACTTGCATGATGATAGGTATTCACGCCAAATTCCCGCATTTGTAGTATGGACCCTGTTATTGACAAATTTATGATTTTGAATATTGTTTATAAAATTTTAATATTTCTGTCATTATGGTATACTTGCAAAAAAGTACCCAACTGCACTGGAATGCTATTAATAACATATTTTTACGCTGTTGTTATAGCTAGTTATGCCTTATGGCCCTGTGCACTTGAGTTATGGTAAGTTGGAATTGTATCCTTGGCGAACGCTCGCTCTCCAATCAGACTGAGTGTGCAATGACATCCCTACTAAAACCATGTTCTAGTTATATGTAATGGTCGAAAGAACCAGAGCAAGTGCCCCGGGCACACTGACTGATATTGCCTTGCCAACATCAAAAAAGGGTATGTTTTGCAAAAGCAATTCCGTGAAATGATTAGAAAAAGCCTTTGAAAACAGGTGAATAATGTACAGCCATGTAAGTGCTAACGTCATCATGCACACTCACTGATGAAGACATTTTTTCAAACCATTCATCGGTGCTCAATGAATTTGGCATTCCTTTGAAAGAGAAGGACAAAAAACTGCCTATGTTGTATTGGATACCTAAACTGCACAAGAACCCTTACAAACAACGTTTTATTGCAGGATCAAGCAATTGCACTACCAAACATCTGTCACAATTATTGACTATAATTTTAACAACCATCAAAAATGGTCTTTTTCGATATTGTGACAAAGTGTATGAAACAAGTGGGTTGAATCAAATGTGGATACTAAAATATTCGAAGGAATTGTTGCTTGATTTAAAAGTCAAGAACAACAAGTTCAGCTCAATCTGAACATTTGACTTTTCCACATTATAAACCACATTTCCCCACGATAAACTTAAAACAAGGCTGTCATCTCTTGTTAAACAAGCTTTCCTGCATAAAAATGGCAGTAGAAGGTACCAATACATTACCATCAAACATAGGACAGGTTATTTCAGTAACAACATGGATGCCCAGCACAAATACACAGATGAAGAAATTATTAAAATGCTCAATTTCTTAATCGACAACATATTTGTTAAGTTTGGCGGTATGACATTTCAACAATCTATCGGCATACCAATGGGTACAAATTGTGCACCCCATCTTGCAGACTTATTTTTGTATTCATATGAAGCAGAGTTCCTACAGTCTCTCTACATGGCAGGGTCTAAAAAACTTGCAAGGCGTTTTAACAACACACACAGATATATCGATGATCTGATTAGTCTAGACAATCCAGACATATCAAATTACTTACATCATATTTACCCTGATGAGTTGGATATCAAAGAAACAACAGAGGGTAGGAACTCTGCTTCATATCTTGATCTGTTCCTACAAGTGGGTACTAATGGGCTACACTCTAAGCTGTATGACAAAAGGGATGATTTTGATTTTGAAATCATAAATTATCCCCACTTGTCAAGTAATATTCCAGCTGCACCAGCTTATGGTGTGTACGTGTCTCAACTTCTCAGGTATTGTAGGGCTTGTGATTCCTACACTGATTTTCAACTGAGACACAGCTCATTGGCATCAAAATTACTGAGACAAGGATACACAACAAAAAGACTCGTTAGGACTTTCAAAAAGTTCTACGGTCGATATGACGACATTGTGGCCAAATATGACACCTCGGTCACACAAATGATTAACGACAGCATTCCCGGCTTTGACTTATTACAGTGATTCATATCCTGTATCTCTTCATACAATATTTAGACAATTTTGGGACCAATCCTGACGGGTGTAGCATGCTAGCAGGGTACGCTTACCCATTTCGGACACCTGGTACCACCACTAATTATCAGTGGTTCAGGATGGTCCTACTTAAATTTGTAAATCACAATTGTCCCATGGACCTGGTAATATATCACCTTGAATGGAAATGATTATTGAACCAGTTTAATGTCATATTTCCCAAACGTTAGGCCGAACAAAAAATATTGTGCTGTTCCGATAACCCGACCTACCCTATTTTCAACCTGCCGACCCTAAACGTTTTAGAGCTACGTAAACACGGAATAGTAAAAAAGAAAAAGTAAACAAGCGACCTAGCGGCCGATATAGCTCCGCTGTGTTTATGTAGAGAATAACTATTTTTGACACATGTTGATGAAGAAGGTGGAAATCTTTGATAGCTCAATGCAGTGGCCAAAAAAGTGGCTAAAATAGCTGCAAAAATACACAATTGAAGATTTCATCATATCGGATCATCCCTAAGAACATGTCAACCAAAGCTATCTGATGAGTAGTTTTTTTTTTTTGAGAATAAGATTTTCTTACCAAAAATGGTAACAATTGCCCCAAAAATAAAAATTGCAGATTTCATCGTACTTTCAAAAGATCAATTTTTATTCATCTACAGAAACCTGTATACCAAATTTCAAAGCTGTTTAACAGCTTAAAAGAATTGACCATTTCTTTTTGAGAAACACATTTTTTTACCAAAAATGGAAAAAAATTGCCTCAAAAATTCAAAATTGCAGATTTCATTATAATTTCAATAAATATTATTAAGTTCATCAATAGAAACCTGTATACCGAATTTCAAAGCTATCAGATGAGTAATTTTGGAAATACACATTTTTTGACCAAAAATGGCAAAGATTGCCCAAAAATACAAAATTACAGATTTCATCAGAAATTCAATATATATTACTTAGCTCATCTGTAGAAACCTATTTACCAAATTTCAAAGCTATCAGACCAGTACTTTTTGAGAAACACATTTTTGACCAAAAATGGAAAAAAATTGCCCCAAAAATGCAAAATTGCAGATTTCATCAGAAATTCAATATAAATTACTTAGTTCATCTATAGAAACCTTTATACTAAATTTCAAAACAATCAAACCAGTTGTTTTTGAGAAATACATTTTTTGACCAAAAATGGCAAAATTTCCCTTAAAAATGCAAATTTGCATATTTCTGCACAATTTTAATAAATCTGAAATAGATCATCACTATGAACATATGTACTAAATATCAAAGCTATCAGATGAATAGTTTTGAAGAAGATTTTTAAAGATTTTTTTATCAAAAATGACAAAAATTGCCTTAAAAATACAAATATGCAAATTTCACCACGATTTGAACAATTCTGACTGAAGTCACCCTAAGTAAACTGCATATTAAATTTCAAAGCAATCGGACAAGCGGTTTCAGAGGAGAAGATTTTTTTACCAAAAACACCAAAAAATGCCGCAAAAAATACAAATATGCAAATTTCACCATGATTTGAACAAACTTAAGTGAGGTCACCCCAATTGAACTGCATATAAAATTTCAAGGCAATTGGACTCGCAGTTTCAGAGGAGAAGGCAATTGTTGACGGACAACGGAAGACGATGAACGACGACGGAAAATCAACCTATTTGATAAGCTCCGTGTCGCTGACAGCGGAGCTAAAAAAGACAGAAAGAAAAACCCGTAAAATCACACGTTCGTGACTTGGCATCTGATTTTTACTTGAACGAGAATGTCATTTATGTTGGGGTTTTTTTCCTTTCATATGTATGATACATTTTCCTTTAAATTTTGTAGCCAGTGTTTGATCGCCCTGAACCCCTAAAAATGCATACTTGAGAATAAAAGTATAAATAAAAAAATGTAAATAAAATATAAATAAAAATATTTGGGGAAAAAATTCCTGCAGACATACCTACCCTAATTTTGAAAACCATGTAAAGGGGGACAGCAATTTATTTTTTTTGGCCTTATCATGCTGCTTCAGACTGTCATTGAGGTCACGTGACCTGGTATAGACACCATAATAGACTGCAATGTGTAGAGACAGTCCCAATGCTTTCTACAGCATTGACATGCATGTAACTCTGTTTGCAATTACATTTATCTCAGCAACTTCGAGATTTTACAAATTAGATGGTGTTGTCTGGTTGATTTTTCTCCAATATAACCCGTTGTAAGGGTATCTTTTTACTTTTAGAAATCCCAAATAAAGGGTATTTAAAACATTGCAACAATATCCTGATTTACCCTTTAAACTTGACTTTGGTAAACTATGACATCACTATTATCAAATTTGCTTGCCTCAATAATATTCATCCATACACTTTGCATTGATGAATATCTTTATATCACACTGAAAGTAGTAGGAGGTCGCACGAAGTAAGCCAACGGCCTTGATGTTTGACTAGATAAGGTGGTCCTGCATGTTGCCAACACAGTTTTTTCAAAGGAATATTTCTCATCTAAGATGACAAGGAAACCCCATAGTATACATTTTCAAAAAGCGTAGAATCTAAACTTTAGTATGGTAGTAATAATTTACTCGAAGAATGAAGTGGGTATACATTTGGGGTAAAAACATCCATTTTGGTATTAATGAAAATAAATTTAAGTCAAAAACTTGACAGTATTTTCTGAAAATATATTTCACTTGAAAGAAGAGTATATGTAGGAAAACGACTATTTTGTTTTCCATTATCTATTCTCATTGTAAAATGGCATAGATTGAAGGCTGACACTCAAAAAAGTGATTAAAAACATGATTAGCAAAAATTAAATACCTTTACTTACTAAGAACTTTATTGTCCAAAACATAGTCGTTTCGTTATGTAGCATTTAAAGAACATAATGTGAATATTTCAGAAAATTTGACCCAGCCAGAGTGGAGTGAAATTCTTTGGAAATCTTGAAATTGGGAGTAAAGAGCTGGGAAAAATCAAGTGATTTTCATACATTTGCATAAATTAACAATTCTTTATTACCTTACTTAAGACTGCTTTACAAGCTAATAGGTGAACCGAAAAGCAATATTTTAATCTTGGGTCAACAAATTAATTATAATTGAATGGATATTTCAAAAAAAGTGATTTTTGAGAAAAAAAAACCGCTCTGTTGGAGGCAGGGCCCCCTTAATATTTAACGTATTAGTTGACTTCAAAATTCAACTGTCCGCCTATCCCGAGCAGGGTTCTTGCATACTAACAACAATCAACTGTGACGAAATTAATGGCATTAAAAGATAAATTAATGTGATTAGAAGTTTTTTAAAACAAGGGCCCATCATGAGCGAACTAAACAATAGTTTATGGCAAATGCTGTCCTCCGGAGTGGCCGCTGAGGGCGCCAATTCTTACCGTGAGTGAGTTCCCAATTACTGTAGAAAATATTATGTCAACGACAATACCGAGATAAAAATGTTAGCAATACCCGGATTATAACAATGCAACGTTAATGGTTGTCAAGTCGAAGTTTACCCGAAGAAATCAACTTTCAAAACAAGAAGAATTCTTACCTGATGTTACATGGACGGCCTGCAATGAAGACAGACAGGACATCCACATTTACATTGGGCCCTGTAATATTGATCTCCGTGCCCCCTGATACAGGGCCAACAGAGGGAGTGATTGAAATATTTTCCCGGGCCTGTAACAGAAAACTCTCTGCATTAGTAGGGACAGCAGTGAAGATTAGTAGAGAGACGTGGTAGGAATATCTGCTTGTATAGGTGAGTGCATGGACTTTGCAGTACATTTCTGACGGAGTATAATGTTGTCGGTCAAATGTGCATGTATGAATATATAGAAAAGGCATATCGGCTACTTTTGCTCATGAACTGTTACGACAGTTACACTACACTTACTCTAGCAGCTCGTGTGTTTTTGTTTTATTTTATTCCGTTGCCATCCGAGTGAAAATAAACCATAATTGGTTGCTTATACAAAGAAGCATCAATGTTGACGGATGATCAAAAGGCAATTACATTCACAAATGCCTGTGAGTCGACAATTTACAGAAAAATGGAGCAATTGCATGAAAGATGCTAGGTTCAAACTCCATCCTGCATGGCCGCCTCTGGCGAAAGATTGTGATATAGATTACAACTTTGGTACGAGTGCACTATAAATTTAAATCTCCCGCCTATCTATCACATACCGACCTTGCTGCAGGCCTAGTTGCTGGGGCAGAGATGCGGCCCATCATTTCAATTTGGTACTAACAATGTTCATTTAGAGTGTACACAAAAACAGCGGCAGCTTTGAGAACATGTAACAACTCACCATTCGTGTTGGTGACGTTCTCACTGTTGGTGAAGCTTCAGTCGATGTTTCTTCGGATGTACTAGGTTCCAATATCGACAGTGCAGTTTGCTCTGTTCCCTCAGCAGATATATTTCTATGTGAATTTACAGTACTGTTCTGTCTTACCTCCGTGGACGTTGTTGGATCAAGTGGCGTAAGCGTTTGTGTCTTTCAAATCGAATAAAGAAAACTAGATTCAACAGTAATATTGTAGACAACACGGGTAATTCAACCACTGGGAGAGCAAATAAACCATTTAAATAATACGCACTTCTTACCACAAGACATCTTAAGGTAAAATACGCATCGGGACATTTTTTGGACATACGAAATTTTACTAATTGAAGTTTCTGCTCTGCTTCTTGTTGGAAGTCATTTTGAAGCCTGTTGAGAAAATACACTTTTCACTGCTGTAGTTTTGTGAAAACATATGACATTCAACAGAGAGTGGACACACGGTAGGGCAGCCATTTTGAAATATACTGGGAAAGCGTCATAATTTACCCGGAAGCATAGCGGTAATTACACAACAATAGAAGGCTAAAGACGGACAGAATTGGCAGATAGATTCCCCTGTGGTCCATGGTTGGTTGGAATTACCGGAAACATGGAATACGGAAAATGGATAATCCGGAATCCATGGCACAATTTTGGATGATTTGATAACACTCACTACAGTGTTTTCTGACGAAGTGACGTAAGCTTGTACAGCCAACTCATACTCACACAGCTGACCATCTGTCAAGGTATGGTATGTACTATTTTCATTCTATCCACGCCAATAGAAACTCGCCCTGATTGGTTGACCATGCAAGCAGACACCCTAACTCACTTCCAATATAATCGTTAGGTTAAATCACTATGGGAGATTCTATTATAAATAGGGTAAATCACTATGGGAGATTCTATTATAAAACGTACCAATTTCATATCCAACATCAAGGTTCTTACTTTGCATACCCCTGTAGTAAATAACCTTAAGGATATTGGTTTCTTTTCGCAAAACACTGTCAACACAGTAGTTAGTGTTTTCAAATTTCCCCAATTACAAGGTTTTTCTTTTTTAGGCGCCGTGCTATATATTCCCGTTCCATTTTCATATTCCATATTCCCGGTAATTCCACCCAACGGTGGTCCATAAAATATAGCAGTATTACATGATATTTTGAGAATGAACATTTGACACATTGGGCATACATATCGTCACGATACTGATTTTGTTCTTTTAAGTCGCATAAGTCACTTACCAAGACTCTGTCTTCTCTTTCTTTTCTCTCTGATTGAGTAGAATTAAAATATTTGAAAATGTTCAGCGATATGTAAATACCGGTGAAGTAAGAGCTAAGGCAGCATCTGTCACGGTGAGTAATTCTTCTATTCAGATACGGTATTGTATAGCACATGTTTAGAATGCATGTTTCCAAGTTTTAATTAATAAAATTTAACATTTTCTATCATTGTTGCGATTTCGGTGAATTATATGTATTCAGACTATACTATACAAATGCAACAGCTGAACAATGCCGAGTGAATGTGCAAGGCTGGTTTACAATCACAATACCCCAGCATTCCTTTCAAATCTGATGACGCACATTTCTCAAAAAACGAGCAATTTAACACTTAAGGTAAGACTTTAGTGTTCCTAGTTACATAAAATAAGACAGATCTCGGATGCTAATCATTATTTCATAATCGCATGCACGCAAATGGTGAAATCATAGAAGTTGTCTGTATGTACTCGGGCATCACGGATGAGACCTGTCCTCGCATAGCGTCATTAAGTGTTTATATCACCGTGAGGAACCCATGAACGACTTTTGAAATCAATCACACCAGTAGGTTTTTAAATAATGACATTTTGTTAAAACAAGCGACCTAGCGGCCGATATAGCTCCGCTGTTTTTATGTGGAGAATAACTATTTTTGACACATGTTGATGAAAAAGGTGGAAATCATTGATAGCTCAATGCAGTGGCCAGAAAAAAATGGCTAAAATAGCTGCAAAAATACACAATTGAAGATTTCATCATACTTTGAATATATCACATCCGATAATCCCTAAGAACATGTCAACCAAAGCTATCTGAGTAGTAGTTTTTTGGAGAATAAAATTTTCTGACCAAAAATGGCAGCAAATGTCCCAAAAAACAAAATTTGCAGATTTCATCATAATTTCAAAAGATCCAATTTAGTTCATCTGTAGAAACCTGTATACCAAATTTTAAAGCTGTTAGACCAGTACTTTTTGAGAAACACATTTTTTAACCAAAAATTGAAAAAATTGACCCAAAAATTCAAAATTACAGATTTCATCATAATTTCAATAAATATTATTAAGTTTATCTATAGAAACCTGTATACCGAATTTCAAAGCTATCAGATGAGTACTTTTGGAAATACACATTTTTTGACCAAAAATTGCATAAAATTGCCCCAAAAATACAAAATTACAGCTGTCATCAGAAATTCAATATATATTTAGTTCATCTATAGAAACCTGTATACTAAATTTCAAAACTATCAGACCAGTACTTTGAGAGATACATTTTTTGACCAAAAATGGCAAAAATTGCCTTAAAAATGCAAATTAGCATATTTCTGCACAATTTGAATAAATCTGAAATAGATCATCCCTAGGGACATATGTACCAAATATCAAAGCTATCTGACTAATAGTTTTGAAGAAGAAGATTTTTAAAGATTTTTTTTAGCAAAAATGACAAAAATTGCCTTAAAATACAAATATGTAAATTTCACCACGATTTGAACAAATCTAACTGAAGTCACCCTAAGTAAACTGCATATCAAATTTCAAAGCAATCGGACAAGCGGTTTCAGAGAAGGAAATTTTTTTACCAAAACACCAAAAAATGCCCCGAAAATACAAATATGCAAATTTCACCACGATTTGAACAAACTTAAGTGAAGTTACCCGAAGTGAGTTGCATATAAAATTTCAAAGCAATTGGACTTGTGGTTTCAGAGGAGAAGGCAATTGTTGAAGGACGACGACGGACGACGACGGAGGACGGACGATGACGGAAAATCAACCTATTTGATAAGCTCCGCGTCGCTGACAGCGGAGCTAAAAAATTACAGAACGGGCCACGACATTAAATATCAAATTGTCATCATCATTTCGTCATATGGTCTATGCGTCACTGCGATCAACAGGTAGTTATGGCAACACATTGTCCTTGTCACAATTCTTTGGGCTAGATAATGTGACTTACCGCAGTCAGTTTCATCGTCTCCACCTGGGCAGTCAAGTATTCGATCGCATATGTGGCTGTTGTTATAACAAAGGCCATTAGCGCTGCATACGTACTCAAAAGGACTGCAGGTCTCAGGACCACTCTGTCCTGGTTCAAAATAAGATTCAAGGTCAGATCATAGTGAACCTTTGGCAGCACATGAATTATTCAAGGGACAGAGTTGCTCTTGTTTTGGGCTTTTTTCACGAATTGAATATTATGTGAAAGTATTTTATGTTTGAAAAATACATTTTCTCTAGAAGTCACAAATAAATTCATGTGCTTGCACTTACATGTGTAATTTTTGGCATTTGTGTAGTAACCGTCGTCATTTTGTACACTGAGAATCTTGACGCAAGTATTCTACTTTTTTGGCAACGCCAAAACAATGAAAAAAGACTGACTTTGTCCCTTTAATGTATCATGTTAAGGAAAGAATAAAATAAGTCGAGAAGGCTGAAACATTTCATGGCACGGTAGCTGTCAGATTTGGTTGTATATCATCGGAAAGGTGTAACAGTAATGTCTCTAAAACAATTACTTATTGATTGTAAAGGAAACTGCGCCCTCTAACGTCAGTTATACTGGTCAGCTTCGAGCCCATTATGCACAGACTGTAGTTTGATATTTGGTTTTGTGTGTTGATATTAAGAAACTAACTGAAAGGGTTGTTTAAACTGTTCATTTTATTGCCACTGCGCTGCTCAAGGTCACCGTTTTTACTAAAATGCTGCATTCATCTTCGTACGATCATACTGTCAAATATGGTACAGCTTCATCCAATCTCCACACAGAGATTGAAGCGCGGTGGGGCAGCATTGCTGCCAGGATAATTCGAACCAAGCTAGAGGGTTTCCGAGTCGTTGACCGCGAGCCCAAACTAATCTCTGCTGCAGGCAAATATAAATATTCCAAACTTCTTTCAGTCCTGCGTGCGCCCAACTGGCTCAACAAACGTGGTAAAAATAGTAGATTTTGATAGGAGCTATCAAGCTATAGATCGCAATTTCCGCACACTGATAAAAAAAATACATTGTACACTATTGAAAATAATAAATAATCTGGCAAATCTGACAGCCGTTAGAGCATACATTTTTAATCATCGATTCACATCCATGTAACTTAGAGCAAGGTCTATGTTTTGCAAGTGTTTACGGAATAGAGTTACGATATTGAAAGAAGTGTATTATTCTTTTATCAATTTTTTTGTTCGAAGAATTATATATAAAATGACAAAAAATGTATATCATGGACAACGCGTAATACCCAAAAAGTTGGTGAAATTCGTCGCCTGTGGCAGAGATAAGTGTGGCTACTGCTGAGACTCCCTAGCTATGTTTTAATTTTTCACGCCGCTACAATCTCTGTATTGAGATTGAGCTTCATCAAATACCTATGGACGACCGGTCACGACATGCGACATGCGACCTGCGTCTGTAAACTGTGATCTGCGACCTAACCCTAACCCTAACCCTAACCCTACCCTAACCCTAATCCTGACCCTAACACCTTACCCTAACTAACCCTACCCCTAACCCTAACCCCTAACCCTCGCCTAACCCCCTAACCCTAACCCCTAACCGCAGATCGCAGTTTAAAAAACTCGCATGTCGCATGTCGTGACCGGTCTTCCATAAGAACCTACTATGTGTTAAGCAAATTTTCCAAACTATTTAAAGGACCTGTAGATGTAACGTTTAATTTTTTTTTTCACTGTTTTTGTCTCTAATGTCAACATACGAGCGGATTTTTCACAACTTTCGTATGATATAACACGCACTCATGTATTTTAGGTTTGGCTCATTTAGTTTTTAATTTGCTGAGTCACCAAAGTCAAACTTTGATTATCAGATAGAAGAATCATAAAAATATACAATAAATCAAGCGAATGTGACGTTAAAACATTGTTTTATATCATCAAAGTTAAATGATTCAGCTTAAAACTTAATGAGCAAAACCAAAAATACGTGACATGAGTGGATTTTTGGGCCACCGATATTAAATCTATATCGACTACTTCGGACTTAGTCTCGGTTACCCAGACTGCTCTGCGAGGCTTTCTCTTCCGGCCGCCCATACACAGGGCGGCCGCAGGCGGCTGAAGTTGAAACTGAAAAATGACCTGAGGGCAGTGCTGCCCTCAGGGCAGTTCGGAGCAGAGTAAACATGTTCACAACATTTAATGACGTCACTGAGAAACTGTATGTCTACCCTTAGGGCAGCAAAGATATATAATCGCAATCATACCAATCCATACTCCAAAGACATTAGGTCAAAATTCGTAAGTCAATAGTTGTAAACATAGAAACAAAACAGCACAGAACAGACAATAAATATACGGTACACAAACAAAATCAGGTTCATGAAATAAAGATGTATGGACTTCTGGCCAGAAGACCAAGAAGTGATGTCAGGTCTTTCGAAAATAGCAAGCGCATCCTGCCCCACATGTGGCACCCGCAAAATATCAGTCAGTAAGTCAGATAGGTAGTGGTCACTAACTAAGGCCCAATGTCACCGATGCCATCAGCAATCATTTGTCGAAGAGAGATATTGTATTTATCTACCAGCTTGCGATACCTGCCAAAAAAGCTTTTGAATGTAGAGACAAGTCTTGCTCTGGTGTAACCTTGATTGAACAGTTTGCAAGAGAGATGGCTTGTCTGTCTACAAAATCACCATATGAAATGCATGCTCTAGCATATCGAATAAGCTTGGAAATGTATACCCCATAAGCTGGTGAGAGGGGAATATTACTTATGAGGTGTGGAAAATTGATTATACTAAAGTGGAAATCATCTCTCTTGTCATATAGTCTAGTAGAAAGGTGACCATTAGAGTCAAATTCAAGTAAAATGTCCAGATATGAAGCAGAAGAGGCCGTTTCTGTAGTTTCTTTAATCTCCAATTCTGGAGGATAAATCATAGCGAGATATTTACTGAATTCAGATTTATTCATTGAAATAACATCGTCTATGTATCTATATGTTAGGTTGTTGCCCTCAAGGCAGATTGGCAGGTAGGATAGGCAATGGATGTCTGCCCTGAGGGCAGCTCTGATATATTGCTGTCTTCAGGGCTGGTTGATAGATATACCCTATGCAATACTTTAACGATAGGCAATGGATGTCTGCCCTGAGGGTAGCTCTGATATATTGCTGCCCTTAGGGCAGATTGCGAGATATAAAATTATGCATTAATGTGTATGCATAGAAAATGTATATGTATGTCTACCAATTTGCCCTGAGAGCTGCAATATATCTCAGCTGCCCTCAGGGCAGATATCCATGTTCTTTGCTCACACATCATTGCATAATTGTATATCTACCAGTCTGCCCTAAGGGCAGCAATATATCAGAACTACCCTAAGGGCACACATACATTTCCTATCCTATCTACCAATCTGCCCTGAGGGCAGCAATATATCCGAGCTGCCCTCGGGGCAGACATACAGTTCCTATCCTTACACATTATGGCATAATGCATAGTGCAGTGACGTCATTAAATGTTGTGCACATGTTTACTCCGCTCTGAACTGCCCTGAGGGCAGCGCTACCCCAAGGTCATTTTCATTTGCAACTTCTGCCGCCTGCCAGGGGGGCGGAAGAGTGAGCCCCGCAGAGCAGGCTGGGTAATGGAGACTACTTCGGATTCAGTCTCCTTTGGATACTTACCAAAACTGGAACCAATTACTATCACTATGAGATAGACGAACACCAAATGGTAGTTCCCATAACTAGACATGTTTACTTCGTTATTCTGAAACACAAAAAGGTACTTTTTCAATCCAGTTTCCATTGAAGTAGTCCATGGAATAGGCTTATGACATGTACTCATTGTAGGGAAGCCTAAAGGAGGACGTACTGACGAAAACGAAATGGTTTTGCAGACTCTTTTTTTTTAATTTTGGGTTTTTGGGGGGTTTTTTGTTTGTTTGGTTTTGGGGTTTTTTTAAATTTTACAATTTTGTTCTTCGACTGGGACATCATTACACATTTCACAAGTATTCGAGGAGGAAAACGTTGGAGGAACTATTTGCAGGTACAAAATTATTCTTCATGAAGTGAAAAATGCTGGTATCAACCCGATGCGGAGGGAATATGGATAGATGTCATATTCATAACCATGGACGTTGTCAATTTTAAAGCACCCTGGATATCTTTCTCTTTTCCACCGAAGGGGGTGCTGTTTTGACATATTTTCTCTAACTGGGAAAACTTTATCATTAAAACAGCGAAAACATAGAAAAGGGTTTGGAAACAACGACTTCCCTCAACTGTCATAAAAAACTGAATATAATTAACATGATTGTATAAAAAGAAAATTAGCTGTACCTTTTGGCCAATTTTTCAGTACGTTTTATTCTGTGTATCAACGACAGTTTCTTGTTCTACTCTTCACAGCATTCTAGAGTAACAATACGGTGGTTTCAATCGGGTTCGAACTTACAACGTATACGGTACCCAGTCACCTAGCGGAGAAGCCGCAGACAAAACCACTCAGCAAAATCCCCAATCTCAAAAAATATTTGTTCAATAACAAATAACCGGGCTAAGTTGTTACAGTTTTTCTGACTGCAACCCCTCCACACGCTGAAAAGTTCGCGAAGCACACACGCTCCTACGCTCACTATCACACATCGCACACAAACTTTATCGAAGCAAAGCAATGAATACATCGCTGAAACTGGGCGAAAGACGGCCTCGGGGACAATTCTTTCCACCAGCAGAGCTATCACCCAAGGGTAGAATGTACGGTGGTTTCAATCGGGTTCGAACTCACAGCGTACGTTACATGTAACCTAGCGGAGAAGCCGCAAAACAAATATTCTGTATTCGGTCGGCAAATATTCTTTTAATGTGTAGAGACCGCAATCATTGTCATTGATGACAAATGCATTCTCACCCGAAATTGAATTTGATTTTAAACAATAACAATGTTGACTGTACACATATGGGTGTGTTGATAAGCTAAAAAGTGGACTTTTCACTACGCTTCGGGGAGAAGCAACTGCAGTAGCTACACAAAAGAAAAGCACCGAAAAGTTAGCAAAAAGGTACTGCTATAAATGGAGAAAGGTCACTCTGGGGTCATGTAAATGGTCTATTCTGACATTCTGAGTTTTTACTGAAATGCTAGTCAGAATATGCTTTTTGTGACCCGTCTTGGCTCGCTGAGAGGTAAGCTTTATTGGAATCTTCAAAGTATTGACTACACGAGATGTTCAATATTCGTTGGTATTACATAGACTTTGTTTCTCGGTAGAAAAGCTTGACAGGTGCCATCGCCCAAGATACGCTTCTCCCATTTTCTAAGTGTCTCGCGTTACTCGTTAGTTGTTCTGTCCTCTTGCCTTGCCTGTTGTATTCCTTCTCTTTTGTTTGTTGTATTCCCCTCTCGTTGTATTGTTTTAGAATGGGATTTTAAACGTTATCTTTCAAGCGTGGCTTTAATTATACAATAGGTATGAATTAAAGATAAAATAATATATCCAATCATAAACATCAATACAAGTCTTGATCTCAAATTTTCATATCACATATATTTATTTATAAATTTTCATATCACATATATTTATGAGATGTATAGGTACTCAATTACAGAAATCGGTATTTAAACAAAACTTTAGGAATGCCCAACATACATTTGACAAATTTTACAGAAAGCTGAAGAGGTCATACCAAAGACAGGTTATGATGGATATTGAAAATTTAAACACACAGAATCCAACCGAGTTTTGGAGTCACATTAATAAATTGGGTCCTAGAACAAAAAATGATATTCCATGGGAGGTTTACGCAGAAAACAATAGCGTCACAACAGATGTTAATTCAGTTTTAAATAAATGGACATCTGACTTTGAAGATCTCTATAGCCTTTCTGTCACGGGAGACACTGGATTCGATGAGGACTTCTACCAACATATTTTGAGTTGTAAAAATCAGTTGGAATGGCAGTTAGACAGTAATCATGTTAACCCCCTATTGAATTGTGATATTTCACTTCAAGAGGTAACGAATGTAGTAAATAAGTCAAAACTCAATAAAGCAGTTGGCGTTGACAAACTTCCTTATGAGATTTTCAAAAACCCAACTGCAATTAAATTGCTTCACAAGTTATTTCAACTTTATTTTAATTTTGGAAAAATACCTAGTATGTGGAGAAAAGCTATAATCAAACCAATACCAAAAAATGCATTGAATGATCGCCGCGTTCCTTTAAATTATCGAGGAGTAAGCCTTCTGTCAACTGTGAGTAAATTGTATTCTGGGATTATAAATAATAGACTTGTTCAATATTTTGACGCAGAAAATATTTTAGTCGATGAGCAAAATGGTTTTAGGAAAGGTAGAGCCTGTATCGACCACATTTATGTTATGACAAGTATTATCAGAAATAGAAAAGCGTCAGGTTTGCCCACATTTGCAGCTTTTATAGATATGAAAAAGCATTTGATTGGGTAAACAGAGATATGTTGTTCTTTAAGTTACTTGAAAATGGTGTTTCAGGCAAATTGTACAAGGCAATTAAGAGTTTCTATGAGAACCCACTTTCTTGTGTTAATGTAAATGGTTTGCTTTCCCTTTGGTTTTTCAACAGATTCTGGTGTTAGACAGGGAGATGTACTGTCTTCTACACTCTTTTCTATTTATTTGAATGATTTTGCTAAAGAGGTAAACAACCTCCATATTGGAGTTCCAGTTGGTGACCGAGAGGTTGCAATTCTGCTGTACGCAGATGATATAGTCATTCTTGCTGAAAATGAAGAAAATCTCCAAAAGGCTGTTGAGTGTCTAAAAAATTGGTGTAAGAAATGGCGTATGGTAGTAAACGAAAACAAAACACAAGTTGTTCATTTTAGAAATAAAAATGTCAGGCTGTCAAATTTTATTTTTAAATATGAAGGACTGAATTTAGAAATAGTGTCTCAGTATAAATATCTAGGTCTGGTTTTCAATGAGTTTTTAGACTACGAAGTAACGGCAAAAATCTTATGCAATTCAGCAGGAAGGGCTTTAGGAGCTGTTATTTCTAAAATCTATAGATTTAAGGATTTACATTACAATACTTTTTCTACCTTGTATAATTCCTGTGTTGTTCCAATTTTGGACTACTGTGCGGGGATATGGGGATTTGGTCAGTTTAAAAACTGTGACACAATACAAGATCGAGCATTGAGATATTTCATGGGTGTACATAAATATGCACCGAAGTTGGCTTTAAATGGAGATATGGGTTGGGATAACCCAAGTTTTCGTCGAAAGCTTGATATGTTACGTCTCTGGAATAGACTGTTGAAAACACAAGACAACAGAATAACGAAATCAGTTTTTCTGTGGGATTATGCTTTGCAAACAAAAAATTGGTCTGACGATATAAAAAGTGTTCTCTCAGAAATTGGCTTTCAAAATATATTTGTGAACCGAGAAGTGATAAAATTAGAAGCAGCTCGTGAATTGTTAAGAATTTTTCATGCTAGAAAATGGGAACTAGATGTGCAACAAAAGTCAAAATTAAGGACGTATTGTATTTTTAAAAAGGAATACGGAAAAGAAATATATTTGACAGGTTGTATGTCTCGTGCGAAGCGGTCCCTCATGGCCCAGTTTAGGACGGGCATACTCCCACTTAAAATAGAAACTGGGAGATTCAGTAATCTTGCAGTTGAACAGACGTTATGCGAATTCTGTCCTCTTCATGTTGAAGATGAATTTCATTTTTTTGTTTCAAAGTACTCTGTATAAAGATTACCGTAAGTCACTTTTAGACAAGATATTGACTGATATGCCAGATTTTAATGACTTAAGCAACGATAACAAGTTATGTATACTTATGACAAAATTCTGTAAGGATGTAGCAGACTACATTTATAGCGCATTTTCGACAAGGAAAAGCACACTTTACAAATAATGTATAATTTTTTGTCTTCAATGTGGTATTCAACTTGTCTTATAAGCCCAGCGGGCTGGATGTGGCAATAGAAAACATTTCATTGTAATTTATTTAAATGGTGAATAAGTCCACGTAGGACACTTAAATAAATAAAATACAACAACAACAACAACAACAACAACAACAACATCACAATTAATATTCAAACGTCACTGCGACACATTGCCAACCCATGACGTGTGATGACTACCTTCATCATATTCTTCTTTTCGTCCAGCGTCTTTGTGCATTTGTCACCAATGTGGTTTGTATGCATACACACTTATAATTGAGATCTTGTTGTTTTAATTAATAATTTTACTTGTTGTTTTGATTGATAATTTTACTGGTATCGATGACCGCTCGGTGCATTAACCTTTGTGTGAGAGAAACTACCTTAGTAACAACTGCTCCGTTTGTGTCAAATTAAAAGTGACCCAGAGTGACTCCAGCGCCAATGTATAAGGAGGGTGCCTCACAAGTTGTTTTTAGTCTTACAACTTTTGAGCTCACACTTTATTATTATTATTATTATTATTATTATTATTATTACAAGTTTAGGGACTATAAGTATCATATAGAAATCTAATAACAGTTCATTGAAGCTGTGGGAATTCTGAAAAAGAGGTGTTCGAATGCAGGCCAATCATGGCAGTCGTGGGCGCGCACAAAACAAGGCACAGCGACTGTGCAGAGTCTATGCCAGTGTATTTGCTGCAAATATACCTTCACGCACGCACACTCGTTTGCCAGTGTAGTCTGCCAATATGAGCATGAGCAATTGAGTTTACCTGCGCGTCAATGTGTAGTCTGTACACTACGTCTTGTGCTATAATCTTGTCGTTGAGGTTTGCATGTTGACAGAAACTGGAATTACTGCAGAGAATACTTTTCAGGACATCACAAGTGAGTCCCTAAGGTAACAAGTAGGACGTTTAGGAAATCCTCTTAGAAAGTTAACGCTGCCTGTGGCCATTTTGTGGAGTATATAATTTTATACGTACCTGGAGCGATGGTATAGAGTATTTCTACTGTTGCCAGATAATATGTAATGGAATTTTGCGTTTCACGTCGTTCAATCATTCAGACGGAAATGTCGGCCTTCTCCAAACTTTGAAAAAATCATGGTGACAGACTTTGGAATACTAACTCTTGTATAACAATGACGTAATTTAATGAGAAGACGTTTGTATTCGAGCTCGGCAACATTTTTTGATTTGAGAACTCTCATCATGGCGGATTCACTGAAACAGTGAGAATTCAACAACTTTTTCCTATGTCCATGTAGCACTTGTGCAAAAAATAAGCGAGTCCACAGGCCTTTGGCGTCACCAGGCTGAAAGGTTTAAAGATGCGTCCGTCACTTTGGGACGAGCTAGATAAATGCAGTCAAACCCAGCTGGGCATAGAAATTTGCCATAGTATGACTTTGTTCTGGAGACGACCGGCCGTGCGGTGGAACTTTGCAACAAAGTTTCCATATCTGAACTGACGTACTTGAATTACAGGCACAGGAAACGATGGCCAATAAAAACGCATTCTTTTTGCATTTGGATTATAATGTATCAATCACAATGACACAGAAATTATGCCTCCTCCAAACAGAAGGGCCACGGTCTATTTTTAGCCCTGTCTCAGTGCTGAAAAGGCCATATTGTTGAAATGTTGTCATGGCGACTCTTAAATTTTGCATACAACTGTGAGAGTGAAACGGGTTGTTTATAGGTCACAAAACTTTTGAGTCCCACTGTCGTCCATTACACATGTTTCCTTTGGCATTAAAGGTGCGCAAGTATACACATCAAAAGATTAGAAAATTCACTTCATGGGCAGAACTTTGTAAAATAGCTCTTTCTTGTCTGGTTAAGGAAAAAAGATACCCCTGATCTAAAATATGCATGGGCTACCAGCCAGTGTCACCAGGCTACCAACTTCAGAATATGCTTGCCCAAGTGGACTATCAGGGAATAAAAGTTAATTTCGAGCCCTGGGCAATATTAAACATGAAACATTTAACTTGTAATATTTCCCCTTGTCTTGGCCCGCTGGGTTTAAAAAAATGTTTAAAGGTATACAGGGACCATGCATGTTCAAATTAAGCCATTGCTACCATGGAAATGGGAGATCTAACCAATCATCAGAATCATAGAGTTTGTGGGGTTACGCCAGGTCACACAAAAAATAATGCACCATTACATGGCCATAATTTTACTTTTGTTAAACAATCAGAAATCATTTGTCTTTATTATGCTTCATTGAATTAGGCAAAGAAATCAAAATAAATTATTATAAAATGAACATTATTATACGTCGTTAATTATAAATCCATAAAATAAATAAGTACCAGTGAATTATAATTTAAATAAAACAAAAAAAGTGTGCCCTACTGTTACTGCTTGTGATAAATATAATGGTACATTGGGTGATAAGGAGGATAGGGTTCGGATACTAGTAGAATTAATTTCAGCACATAAAATTAATTTGAAGGCATGAACTTTATTCCATAAATGCATAATAAGTTAGTAATATACTATATAACACTTATTTGGGATGACTGAATGAAAAACAATTGAAAATGCTTGAAAAACTATTTCTGGTCAATGTAAAATTAATTCTAACACACAAAAATTAACGGAAAACATAATATTGATCAAAATGGCCCCAATAGACATTATCTTTATTATTCTTGCTAGAATGAAGGCAAAGAAATTACAATTATTATTATTATTATTATAGAACAAATGTTAAAAGTTGTTAGTTAGAAACCCATAAAATAAATAAAACACAGTGAATTATGTTTTAACATAGACCCTCTGAAATTTTCGGCCCCTAAAATAGTTACCATGGAAACATGCCAGTAAAAGTGGATGTCATATTTTGTTTTTCTAACCCGAAATAACCCTTTGGTATAGTATTCCTGTTGATTACTGGATTCTTGCACTGGATATTTGGTCTTTCTACCCAAAATATCCCTTTGATATAACACATTCTGTTGATTCCTTGATTTTAGATGGAATCTTTGAAAAACTGGTAATTTTTACTACTAAATGGTTGCCATGGAAACATCTCACATTATAATGAGTGTGGTTTTTTTTGTGTGTGTGTGCTAACCAGAAAAACCCTTATTATCAATGTTTACATCAATCAATAGTTCTTTAATAGGAATTAGGGAAAAAGTAACATTTTCAATCCCAAAATAGTTACCATGGCAACTCAAAACATTAAAATAAGTCTGCTTTTTGTGTTCTCTGACCCGAACTTCCCCTGCTAGATAATTTTCATATCAATCAAAGTAACTTTTCATTGGATATTAGAAAAACTGAAATTTTCAACCCCTAAAATGGTTACCACGGAAACATGGGGCAGTGAAATCGATATCATATTTGGTCTTTTCGACCCAAAATACCCTTGTGGTGAAAAGTTCACAGAAATTGAACCTATTATTATTCGCGTTATTATTTCTATATAATACTTATATTATTATTATTATTATTATTATTGTTATTATTATTATTATTATTATTATTATTATTATTATTATTATTATTATTATTATTATTATTATTATTATTATTATTATTATTATTATTACAAGTTTAGGGGCTATAAGTATTATATAGAAATCTAAAAATAGTTCATTGAGGCTGTGTGGGAATTCTGATAAAGAGGTGTTGTATATTTCAATTTTGTCAATAGGGGTGACTTCCCATTGATGTACGTGCAGCGCAGTTTTCTTCCATCAAAAGTCACGACTATGAAGAAGATTTCCAATATAAATTAACTCTCTCTCTCTCTCTCTCTCTCTCTCTCTCTCTCTCTCTCTCTCTCTCCTATGAAAAAGATTTCCAATATAAATTAACTGTCTGTCTCTGTCTCTGTCTCTCTCTCTGTCTCTCTCTCTCTCTCTCTCTCTCTCTCTCTCTCGGCAGTGAAATTGCTATGCTGCGACCACCGAACGAATATTTTCCATACATTAGAGGTAACATTAAAAGTTCATTATATAAATCTAACCAGTGTAGTCTGGCAGAGACCCTGCGATTCGCGTTCTTCTCTGTTGGAACACGCGCGCGCCCTTCAGAGGCGCGACGCGATTCCCAGAGCATGCGCACTTGAGAGTGCGTGCACGTGACAGTAGAACGTCTCCGATCTCGTGCTATCGTGTCGTTAGCTTTAAAAATGATGGAATGTCAACAGAAACTGGAATTACTGCAGAGAATACTTTTCAGGATATCACATGTGAGTGTCTAAGGTACCAAGTAGGACGTTTAGGAAATCCTTTCAGAAACTTCACGCCGCCTGTGGCCATTTTGTGGAGTATAAGCTTATAAGCTTACGTAACTGCAGCATAAACAGTATTTCTACTGTACATATTGCCGGAACATATGCGATGGAAATGTTTGCATTTCACGTCGTTCAATTATTCAGATGGAAACGCCGCCCTCTACTCCAAACTTTGAAAAAAACAGGTTGACAGACTTTGGAATGTTAACTCTTGTATAACAATGACGTAATTTAATGGGAAGACATTTGTATTCGAGCACGGCTACAGTTTTTGATTCGTGAACTCTCATCATGTCGGATTCATTGAAACAGTCAGTTGTATGCTCAACAATCCAGAGGGTGAGTCGAACTTTTTCCTATGTCCATGTAGAACTTGTGCAAAAATAAGCGAATCCACAGGCCTTTGGCGAATCAATAAATGCGTTTTTCACCAAGCTGAAAGGTGGAAAGATTAATTATTTTGTAGCACGTCAGTACTTTGATATGACTAACGCCGTTCACAATAATACTGGCTATTCCATTGAGCATCGTGCTACGGGTCAAAATCTTATTCCTCAGGTTGATATACATATGTAGAGATTTTTATAGAAAGTATTCCATAGCTATTTACATTTCTTTATCACTTTTTGCGGTTTTGCGGTTTCCTGTTTTTTGTTAGCCGATTAGCCGGCACACGCCAAAACGACTAGTCTTTGCGGTTTTCTATAATTTTGAGTCGGCACGCGCCAAAACCATTAGTCTATTGCGCTCGTTTTTCTGGGCACGTTTAGTCTCACTGTTTACCTCAGGTTGGTTAGCAACCGCAGTTTAATTGACAGCCGATTCTTTATATTTAGGGTAAATTGTTGCAATAAGTGTTTCCTACGACGTTCGCTCAAGTGAGAGCCCTATACTATGTCAAGTAGGGCAGTATTAAACGTGATATCTTGTAATATTTCCCCTTGTCTTGGCCTGCTGGGTTTTTAAAAAGTGTTTAAAGGTATACAGGCACCTTGTTCAAATTAAGCCGTTGCTACCATGGAAAGGGATCTGGCTAGTCATAGAGTTTATGGGGTCACGCCAGGTCACACTAAAATTATGCACCACTACATGGTCATAATTTTACTTTAGTTAAACCATCAGAAATAATTTGTCTTCATTATTCTTCCTGGAATGAGACAAAGAAATCATTAATTGTCAATCCATAAAATAAATAAGTACCAGTGAATCTTGGGTGCTAAGGGGAATTGGGTTCACAAAATTAATTTGAGATACTAGTAGAATTAATTTTATCACATAAAATTAATTTTAAGGCATAAACTTCATTCGATGAATGCCAAGTTAGTAATATACTACATAACACTCATTTGAGATGACTGCATGAAACAAAATTGAAAATGCTTGAAAAATTATTTCTGGTCTACGTAAAATTAATTCTAACACACTAAAATTTACGGAAAACATAATTTTGACCAGAATGGCCCCAATATACATTATCTTTATTATTATACACCTGCATCTGCAATCTTTGGAGTTTTCTTCAGACAGTAAATTTTGGGCATCAGAGGACGCAGAGTCCAATAACTTTGCCGCGGAGTACAATAACTTTTGGTGTTATTGGACGCTATTTGACCTTTGACCTCAAAACACCATTACGTCAATGCGCGGAAATACTTCTAAACATTGGGTACTTCACAACGTTAGTAGTGGTGAATCAAAAGCCTGTGAATTCGGGTGAAATTGTGCTGCCGGCCTACAATTTCTCACATGTACACTGCGCTGCGCGGGTTTGAAATTTCGTTCTGTGCGCTTAGCGGAAACGCTTAACGCATTCTCAGTTTGCTCGCAATCGCTCAGTGCAGTGCGGGACGGTCATCCCCAAAAAAGCTTAATTTTGATTTTTTCGAGGTAACATTGGTTTAAAAAAGGTGTATAATAATGAGGTTATTCCCAAAATACCGGGATTTATGTCCGAGTACATTTTTAATAGAAATAAGGGAAAAAGGAACATTTTCAATGCCAAAATAGTTACCATGGCAACTTGAAACATTAAAATAAGTCTGCTTTTTGTGTTCTCTGACCCGAATTCCCCCACTAGATAATTTTCATATCAATCAAAGTAACTTTTCATGGGATATTAGAAAAATTGATATTTTCAACCCCTAAAATGGTTACCATGGAAACATGGGGCGGTGAAATCGATATCATATTGGGTCTTTTCGACCCAAAATACCCTACTTGTGAAATTTTCACGGAAATTAAACCTATTATTATTCGCGTTATTATTTCTATATAATACTTATATTAATTATCTTTATTTCAGGCCATCGGCCCATACCAAGAATAACATTAAAATGTAGACATTACAGCGAGAAATAAATTTTATAAAAGAATGATAAAAAACTACCGAAAATACATTCCTACAATGCTGCCAGAAAGTTGAATTAAAGTAAAAATCAGAATTAATACAACTATACATTACAGAATTCTTGCTTTCTGTTAATCTTTAGCAAAAGTTTAATAGTAACTTTCGTTGCAATGAAGCAAAATTCAAAATATTTCTTGATACAAAATTGTGACTGATACTCGCATCTCGTTTAAGATCAAAAATTATACGCAATGCATTATGATAAGCCACTTTTAGAGTTGACATCTGTCTAGCACTGTAGTTACACCAAACATTAAGACAATACATACTATGTAAAAAGCTTTAAAAAAGGGTACATTTCACAATCTGTGAACAGCAGCTAAAATTGCGTGCAAGCCAATTAGCTCTAGCATAAACACATCGAAGTTGCCCATGCATACTGGCGTTGTCTTCCCTTGAAGAAGAAACAATATATCCAAGATATTTTTTAGTGTCAACAAATTTAAGAGATTTTCCGTATAAAAATACGATAGGAATTCTGTTAGGTTTCAAAGACCTCGGGAATATAGCCATACATTCTGTTTTAGTGGGATGAAAAACAATATTATGCTTGTCCCCATAGTGTTCACATATGTTAATTAATTTTTGTAATGCTTTTGCTGAGGGGCAAATCAAAACTAAGTCATCTGCATAAAATAGGTGATTAACAACTGTGTTTACCAAACAGCATCCAACACAGGCTGATTGTAGCTTTGTACTTAGATCGTCTACGTACACAGCAAAGAGCATAGGTGGGAGATTACTGCCTTGTCGTACGCCATTAATAACACTGAATGCGTTTGACAAAGCAGAAGCCCACCGTACAAAAAATGGCTGATTTGAATACCAATACTGTAAAATACGGACTATAAACAATGGTTTACGCCTATTTATCAATTTTCTAAACAAAGTCCAATGATTTACCCTGTCAAATGCCTTAGTAGCATCCATGGAGCACAAAAATATGGGTGTATTATGTCTCTTATAAAAATCTACAATTTCTTTAAGTGTGACAATACACATATCTGTGGAATGACTTCTTTTACAGCCAATCTAGAGATCAATAGTAACAAGTAAAGTTTCAATCCGTGATAAGATACACAATTCAAAAAGTTTAGAAATCGCTGTCAAAAGCCACAGGCCTATAATTATCCACCGAAGTAAGATTCTTAGATTTGTCTTTAACAATTGGACATAACTGCATGCATAAATATATCTGGTAAATAACCATGGACGAAAAAGCTAGTAAAACAAAGGCTCAAAATGACACACAGGACTTGATCAGCATAGATCAAATGCTCTGCAGCAATACCATCGTTACCACAGGCTTTACCTTTTTCAAGTTTGTTTATACATTCTTTAATCTCACTGACAGTAACCACCATTTGATTATGAAAATCTATTCTGTCTATCGAAGAAATAACAGATGATTTATCACGAGTAGTTCTGACAGAATTAAGCAAACTTTCATAATGTTTTTTTTCCACATATCAATAATAGTGTCATGACCAGTACAACCGCTCACACTGTTGGGAATAGCGGCATGACCACCCTTTGTATTATGAACAGAATCCCAAAACTTGCGTGTACCCCCTCGTGTTAAATTATGGGCCAAGGACTCCGCCCTAGCTTTGTTTTCGCCTCTTTTACAAGATCGCAACCTATCTCTAAGAAGTTGTGGATTGGCTATTTCTGTTGACACATACAAAGAGGCTGGAGTAATTCCATATACTCTTGCTTGGTTGATGCCTGTGAGTGTGAGAAAGTGCCTGTATGGTTGTGCATGTGTTCTTAACAATAAATTTATACACACCAGAGAATGTGTTTTTCAATACAATTTTTGTGACTTTGTAACAGGCACATTTTATATCAATCAGACAAAGTTTCTTTTCGAGTTCCCTCTACCCTCCAAATCAATTCAAATGCCTCAACATACCCTTGATGTTTTCAAATCCCCGTCAATCCCCCACACCCTCAAACGTGTTTGTGAATGCAGCACTATACAATGCGTAGCGTTTGACACATTCTGCTCATGCTAAACTTGCAACCTCAGCCTCTAAACAAGCCATAAATAGGATATAATTTACCGTAAACATTTAGGTCCTAGCGATACACAGTCAGCCTCGTTTTGTCAAACTATTCCATTGATGACGCTAAAATATCGGGTGACAAAATATCAATCGCCAGAAAGCAAGATCGTTGACTTGACATTCAAGAACTTTGCAATAAATAAGAGAGTCGGTTCGAACTGTACTTGATGAAATGGAGTTGATGGAATTTTAAGTGCGTTAAAGGGGAAGTTCACCAAGGATGATTTTTACATATGTGGTAGCTCTGTGGTCATTTACCCCAGAAAAGCTATTTTCACCATTTATAACTAGCCCGATTTTCTAAGAAAATGATAAAAATAGTACAGGAAGTTGCCCATGTAATTTGAGTCATGGGAAAAAAGCCCCAAGCTTGGAGCTTGCATCATGTGATACGGAAGGGACCATCTTCGGATGGGTATGGCCCCCACATTGTCCACTCACAGTAGTACAGTAGTAAACAGCAACACAAAATCTGACAGTGTACAGTTTATTGTAAGTGATTCATCGTTTATGCAAGCATACTCAGTATTAACAAAAGTTATGTACATATGCACAGCCTGGTTTGAGCCTGGTGAGTGGACAATGCCATACCCATGGGAAAATGGTCCCTTCCATATCACCTGATGCAAGCTCCCAGCCTTGAGCTTTTCTCCCATGATTCAAATTAAATGGGCAACTTCCTGTCCTATTTTTATCAGTTTTTGTAAAAATCGTGCAAGTTATAAATGGCGAAAATAGCTTTTCCGGGTTAAGTGACCACAAAGCTAGCACATATGTAAAAATCATCCTTGGTAAACTTCCCCTTTAAGAGAGGATAGTACTTCACGTGATCACTCCTAGCCACAGACAGACAGACAGACAGAAAGACAGCGCGCGTCTTCACTTTTGGAAAAAGACCGAAATCCTATATATATATAATGTACTTCCTACTCTCACGAACTCCCTCACTTTACAAACCACATTAAAGCATCTCCATTCGTATCCGCAACATAAAGGAACAAAGGCGAAAACATCGTTTCAACTTACCACCCGAGAGGACAAATCTACCCAGTGTCGAGTCCGGGACTGACCTAGGAGTTAAGTGGTTTCACATTCTAGTTACCAGCCCACATGACTCATTCTCACGTAAATTTCCGTTGACCAGACTGAGGGCTTGGCAGTCCGCCAAGTGCTCAGCAGCTGCTATTGGTAGATCGGTGTTTTCAATTTCCATATTCTGTCTCGTTATCATCATAACGATCATTGCCCTGTTTTGAAAAGGTTTCGCATTGCAGACAAATCACAGTATTTTGTACACGGAACTTTTGGTGAAAAAGGACAGATCAGGTCATTATCTTTGGCCGATGATATTCAGTAGCTGAGACTTAAATACAGTCTGTTACGGTACCGTACACGCCATATTACTAAAGGTTCCAATATATTCAGAGAAGCGGTTGAGGACTTGTTTTAAATTCGACATAAATTGCTGTTTGCCTACTAAGCGGAATGGATGTTTTTATGTGTCCTTATATCAGTCGATGGATCCAAGTCTAAAAAACAAAGCAAATTCATATCTCCTCCTGACGTAAAATTCCTTAATTTGTCAGGCAACTTTAAGTTGCGGCATGCATGAAAATTGAGGTATTAAGCCAGCCGACGATGAATCCAAAAATAAGATTTTCAATAGGGTCTCGCCGGTCGTTGGCACGGTCATGATATATTAGGGAGTGTCGTCAGAATCATTACTTCGGCAGTTGTTTAATTCCATGAATTTCTTTGTTTTTAAAGAAAGGTTATACCCAGAAACAGGATGTATCCGTTGAGAGTGATAGATGATATCTGGAAGATCCGCCATTCCTTTAGTATTGCTTTACACAACAAACCCCTTGATATATATGAATATTCAATATCGTTGCTCATTAAACCTCCAAATGTTGATTACAAACTTCGGATAAAATTCCAAATGGTCAACTATGAATTTCACTGTCAGAGCCTAACAAAGAGCCTAACAAAACAGTTTTGACCAACAAATTATGAAAAAGTTGCCTTAAAAATTCAAATTTACACAATTTAAATAAATCTGAAATAGGTCATCCCTAGTGACCTATATCTCAAATATCAAAGCTGTCTGACCTGCAGTTTTGAAGAAGATTTTTAAATATTTTTGACTAAAAATTACAAAACTTTACGTAAAATACAAATTTGTATATTTTGTCACAATTTGAAATCTAAATAAGGTCACTTCATTGAAGCTGTCTGACCAGCCGTTAAAGATAAAAAGATTTTTGTCCCAAAATACCAAAATTAGCCTCAAAAATACAAATTTGAATATTTCATCACAATATGAACAAATCTGATGAAGGTCATCCCTGGCGACCTGTGCTCCAAATATTTAAGGAATCGGACTGGCAGTTTTGAAGCAGAAGCCCCTGTCTCTAGGATCTCACCCTGAAAGTGAGAGGCATAGTACAACAATGGTCCTTGATACTGAATTTTAAGCTGTGATTATTGGTATGCAGGTTGCATACACAGATTGTGCGTTCATTTCAGCCAAACAACAAACTAACAAAGTACTCACATCAGTTCTGAAAATAACAATTCTTTTTTCTAAAACTGTTAATATTACTCATTTCGTTTATATTCTAACAGTTATGATATGTAACAACACGCATAAGAATCTGTAAATGAAATTTCAACTTAATCCTCTCTTCAGTTTCCGAGAATAACTTTTTACCTAAAATAGCTGAGCAAAAGCGATAAAATTCAAATTCACCGATCAAAGTTAGACTTTCATGGCACCGGTGTGTTATGTAAAATACACTGTTGGAAAAATTGTACACTGCAATCAACAATATTGTTTTAATTTAACCAACTGATGCCACCTAAAACCAATTTGTAGACATTACTGAAAAAAAGCAATGAAAGATCACATTTCACACAAACTGGCTAAGGCCCAAGGACTTTCTAGACCGTTGGATTAGCATTTTACAAAAAATATGACCTTTTGACCAAAAACTGAACTTGCCCTAAATATTCAAGGAGTTTTTGCAATTGATATTAAATCACCCTAAGAACCTATCACTGACCATTGAAAATTAAAACAACAGCACTTTTGGAGAATATTATAAATTTGATCGAATTGACATACATGTATTGACTATCCAAAAGGTGTTATCATTTTGACATTTGATAAACAGGTTATCCCAATAAAACTTAACATCAAAAGTACAGACGACTTTTGACTAAAGCGTTGGGAAACATAATTCGACAGTGCGATGCCAGTGTACAGGGGTATTCTTTATGAACTGTGGTTCCAATGACTTTCAAATAGGACATTATCGTTTATCCTTACTGAAATCTATTTACACTGAGCGACTTCTCCTTCGACAATGACCGGATTTCTTGAAAATAATTTTACGACATTCACTACTGAATAGTTTGTCACAGCAAGCGAGATCGAGTGTTTATTATGCCTATGCCGGACCTATGCCGCTTTTATTATACCTATACGCCGGATCTATGCCGTGTCTATTACGCCTATGCCAAACCCAGTAATCTGAGACTCAAATATTTGATGAGCCCAAGGTGATTCGGTCCCAACCTCTGACATGATAGTCAGTCCATTCCTCTGTAGGAGCGAGTGAGCTACTTTTAACCACAGTCATCTGTGTTCTGTTCCGCTGTGTGCCTATGCCCCATAGACGTCTGTACATATTCCTTCTTCTCAGGCATATGTACAGACGTCTATGGGGCGCATAGGCGCAGAGCGGAATAGACCACAGGTGACTGTGTTGTAACGTTCACAAATTCATCAGCAAAATATTTGACGAATATATAGCATGCGATATTCTGTTGCAAGATTTTGAAAAGATCATAGCAGAGTATTCTTGCAACTGACTATTTCAGAAGTACTTGTAGATGTGATGTGCAACTGCGCTGGTACACTGATGGTGACCGGTTGTCTTGACGGACCTAGCTAAGAGGAAGTCTGTACAATCATATCATTTTTCAAGGCCACTGGCCTTTTCGCTTAAAGCTCCAATAGCTGTGAAAATTTCAAGCCTCATTTCCTGTATTTTATTTTCAAACCAAAGTTGGTTCTTGTAAATGTGCTAATTGAAGGACATGTATAGAACTTATTAGAAGTATTACTGCTTATGCCAGCTTACGCCAGTATGTGCCATTTTAAACAACCGTCGGTATAGAATATTCATTTGCATAATTCAGAATAGTTAAATGGAAAGACGTAATTTTGGCATGGATTGAATACATTTGTGTATCTTGACGACAAATTCTGCTCCATGAGTGGGATAATTTTGACACATTTTCAATACAGTGTAATCATTATTAATACATTGGACTCTTTGACTTATAGGTTCGCGGCGCTACATGTCATTGAGCTGTCTGAACAAAACTGAAAATAGGAAATGGACTTTTTCCTATTTTCACTTTAGCCTGACAAAGATCTTGCGCATAGTGTTTCGCCGCCATATGCCACGCAGAAGCACCATTGTGCTAATTTTAAGTGATAAGTCTACGTTAAAAATAGAATATAGAAATAGGAGTCTATTCCAAAATGCAAGAGATTGAGCTTACCAGAAAAATCAACAAAAAATCTATTTTCAAATTCCGTTACTGAAATATCTTGGTAGTAAACAAATTTGCCGCGATTTGTCACTAATTTCACAGTCTTACGACTGTTAGTTATTTGTGGCTAAGGAAGACAAACTTTGATTGTAACAAATTTTCTTTATACATACATACGAGTCACGCTTTTGTCGTATTACATAGAGGTCACGTGATTTTCAGAAAGTCCCACCAACCCATTTTAAGTTTTGCCATCTTTTGTGTACGCAAGGTCAACATGATACAAACCACGTAGACATGGTTGAACCACGAAATCAATATCAATGACAACTGTATCGGAATAACGTACAAACTAAGTCAGATGCATCCGCTGTTTAGGAAAGAGCTGCGTTCAGGAAATTGTTATGAGGGCATTACACATCCTGTCAAATTGCCATTCACACCTGATTCGCATCTGAGTTATTTGCTCGACCTTTCGTAAAGAAAATAAAACTGTCATGAAACGTTTCTCTGAAAGTATACTCGGAATGTACTAAACGTTTTTTTCCAAAATATCATCGCTTCGAAGCTAGGAACAATGTATATCGCCGACATCAAGATTTTCTTTTGGTTGTCCATAACTTCGTGTCAATCTTAAAGTACCTTGTGGTGGCAGGACTATTTAGGATGTTACGTGAAGTTTTTTGATTTCACTGTAAACATTGTTAAGTCATGAGACTGTTATTATAATTATTACTATGCAGTAATTGTATTTACTGTTATGTTATACAGCCGCACTGAGTTGATCGACCTGCAGCTGGATTCAGTACATGTAGAGTCCTCATTATTCGAAGACTCAACCCTAGCAGAGCCGGGCGTTCTGTCCTTTCTGATCCATGGATATTGTTTTACAGTATTGTGGAATCTCTGTCACCAATTACATATTCAGTAACCAAAATAAAATTCCCGCGTACTTTGACGCTTGCAATTAACCCTTGGAACGCTGTAATTTTTTCCCCAAAAAATTTTAGTGCAAACTTTTACCAATTTTTTCTGAATAATTTTTCTGTAATTTTTTGATAATTTTGGACCAAATGGACATCAAATTTCATTATCTACAGTTTTTTATCAAAACTTTGGCAAAAATATGAAAAATATTGACTGGAGTATATTTCGTAAAGGCGACATAAATTGACTTTGGCGCTCAAAATGTTAATGTAAATCCACTTGTCCATGATCTCCCGCGCGTCAATGATTTCATGAAATACTTAGGCTAGTCCCCAGACGAAGTAATTTTTGCCTTTGGAGATTTTTGGCCTTCGCCGGAGTATGGCCATGGCCGAAGGCCAAAAATCTCCGAAGGCAAAAATGCTTCGTCTAGGGACTAGGCTATTATGAAATACTTGGCGAACTTCAGAAAACTGAGATGTAAGTCCATATCGCTATTACAATTTATATACGATTATTCAATTTGAGTTGTGATGAAATTCACGAAATTACATCACCATATTTTATTGGTATACAGTGGCTGAGGTAGGAAGAATAATATTCATAGGTGACGTGTACGGTTTCCGACAAAATGGACAGGCGATTAGCCAGTTCATTGTTTGATCGCCCACCCTGTGCCCTGCTCTGGTTCAAATCTTATGATGCAATGGCCTCGACGCGATGTTGTAACCTCCACAAACGTAATCTCCACAAATGTAATATCAACCACAATTGTAATAAAATCAACCATAAATGTAATAAAAGTCAACCATAAATGTAACAACCCGTAACCACAAATGTAATAAACAAATTAACCATAAATGTAATAAAATTCAACCATAAATGTAATATACTTGAACTTGCATATGTGATCATTTGTTTATCAATGCCCTGAGTAAATAATAACTTTAATAAGACTAGTGTAATGTTATTGCATACTTTCCTGAAACTAGGTTTCCTTTCCGAAACACAGAATAGAATACTTTGAGAACACTATCAGAAAACGGCGAGGTACCGATAAGACCGTTAGATAATGGAAGTGGAACAGCAGTTCTAGACACTGATAATTACATAATAAGGAAGCGTCAAAATAACTCGTCAACCAGTAATACCACACAAAGTTTATGACTTATGACTCAGAACAAATAACAGAGAAATATACAACCTGATAATAGATACTTACGACACAGAACATGTATCCATATTTAAATCTAGTATAAACAAAACGAACACTACCTTGAACACAGTAGAACAAAATTAGACATTCTAACATCCCCAGTGAAGAAACAAACACCAAGTGGGACAACATAGGAATACAGAAAATCTATCGATTATTCCACTGAAGATGAATTTGAGGCGACTGATTAAAAAGTACGGCAAATTTCGAAAAAACGGCGTTAAAGGATCGTAGTGTTATACAGTCTCCTCCACTCTGGAGTAGAGACTGCACTGACGCTCAGATTACAGCTGTGTCTCGCCATGGCCAATCAGTTTTGTACACAAAATAGGTAAACGTAAAATGCACTTTCAAATATACAAAACACACTGAACGCAAACAATTAAGATATGAATAATGTGTGGAATTGCTTTCCTTTTTACAAAGATAAATATTTAAGGGCTAATTCCTCAATTGCACCGACAAAATAAATATATTACATTTTTGGTTGACAAGTATTACATTTATGGGTGATTTTTTTATTACTTTAATGGTTACCATTTATTACAATTGTAGTTGGTGTTTTTATTACATTTATAGTTGATTTTTGTTACATTTATGGGTGATATTACATTTATGGGTGCATTTTATTACATACATGGTTGATGTTACATTTATGGAGATTATTACATTTGTGGAGATTACAGATGTCAGGTGTAAGCACCTTGCAGTAGTCGCCCGCTTATTAGTCGACACCAATCGCTTGCAACTTCAAAGTATTCGAGTGACCATTCTCAGTGCCGAAATAACAACAGTGATCTCTGTAAACGCAGTTTTTGGCCCTATCGAGAACACGATCTTATATTTCACAGAGTTTTAACACTCATTCTTTGGTGACACTTAAACAAAATCTCGCAAGTCGTTTGCCGATTGTGTTGAAGATGTTCCTAACAGTTGACGGAAACGGTGGTTCCTCTTGCTGACATGTAATTTAAGGTGTGTACGTCTCTGCCACTCACAACTTCGGAAGTTTAATACACCTTTACGGACGGGCTACGAAGCGGAACCGGTGCGGCTGATAAAAGATTAATAAGCACCGCTTTGGTGACGGCAAAACCTAGAGGGTTCGGCTATGCTAAGCTAGGCTTGACTAGGTCTGGCTTTAAGAGTTGGCCCTTTGCTGACCGAAGTTGATGAAATGTTATCACACTTTTGTAATTGGTCTGTGATGTTGTTCGAAAGTTGCTATTTAAGTTGCAGCTGTTGCTTATGTAAATCACAAACACGGCATTTCAACTCTGACAGCAGGGCTGATGATAAAATACTGAAAAACTCTTTGGACAAGATGCGTGTATTGATTTTCATTGCAATATCTACAGGTTTTCAATTAAGCTAAGAGACATCCTAACCATTTTAAATATAGGGAAAACATCAATTAGCTAATTGATAGACGTAGCTAGATATGGGGTGCTGGCTAAAAAGACATGTTTTACATTAGTAACGTACAAAGGCACTCAGGATGATTTTGTTACATAAATTTGATGAGTTTCTTATCTTCTGTGGTTAGGTTTTTTGAGACGGTCATCCTGGCGTCTAAAGTTGGTGAAATGTTATCACACTTTTGTAATTGGATACAGGATGTTCGCTAAAACACAGGCACTCATGATTTTGTTACATCAGTGTGATGAGTTTCTTATCTTCTCTGCCTAATAGTTTCTTTGTTCACAATAATGTCATTTTTCAGGCATACAGCAATTTTACTTATTCTTAAAAAATAGTAGATATCAACGACTGAAACACACAACACTGAACCACAGTTCATAGTTTGCCCATACATCACATACATGGTGTGATTTCAATATACAGCCATACATTGAGATAGTCGTTCAGAAAAGTAAACATTGTTTTTGTTTTGTCTCCACCTTCACTGAGACATACAACTAGAGCAACAGCTTTTGGAACAACTTGCTAAACCTGTTAATCAAGTCTGATAACTTTCAGATTGACTTCAGCGCTTCTACAGTGTGGTGAAATACTAGTAACAATAACCTTTGCAATCTCTTGACCCAACTTTACATTTTCAACTATAGTACTCATAAATTATGTGGAGGATGTTGTGCCATAAAAAACACTTGTTTAGGCTGCATTCACAAACACCTGTGGAGAGAGGGGGCTTGAAAAAATTTACAACATGCCAGGGGGATTTGAAAAAAAATGACATTGCAAAGGAGGGACTTGAAAATTTCTTGAATATCAAATTGTTATGTAGGTCATTTCCCCCACACTCATCATGACCTGAGTTCAATTAGTCTAGAACATTCTCAAGGTCACTGCCCTTAATGACCTCACAACCTTGAATTCAATTAGTCATGTTTGGAATGTTCTAGAAATTTAATTAGTTGTGTAAGAGAGATAATTTTAGAACAGTAATTAGCATGTCAATAAAAGTTCTAGATTGTTCTTATATGCCCTTATGTAAGCACATGGGTATCAAAAGGGACGTGCACAGCTTCTAGTCAGACTTTTGGGATCGTGTCTCTTGTGTGTTACTACATGTGTTTGGAAACCTTCAACTTATCTTTTAAAAACAATTTGGAAGATAACATATTTAATAACATTCTCCCATTGATAATAAATTGGGTCTGGGCCAGTGTCAAACATTTATGTCGCCTTTATACCTTTATATCTTTTTGAGGACTTTGACAGAATACAGTCAAACTATTTAGAATAGTGCATAGTGTCATCAATAACAACTGGGAACTTCAGGTCAAATAACCTTTGAATAAAATTCGGGAGATGATAACCCCTGTGCTATTTGTAGTTTCCTTATAGGCTACAATGTATAGCGAATCAAAATTTTTCGGTGAAATTCCGAAATCAAATTTATTGCACACACATTCACCTGTAACCGTCCTAGTCTAATCAAGTACAATAATATTAATAATCAAGCATCTACAAATACACAGATTCAGCGAGTTTTGTATTGGAAAAAAATAATCACAATGTATAGTGGATCAACATTTTCGGCGAAATTCCAAAATCAAATTTCTTGTACATGTATGCACATGTAACCAACCTCTTCTAATCACGTACAATAATGTCAATTATCATATACATATGCCAATATTGCTTTATCCTAGTGACGTTCACCGTAAAATATCAGCCTTGATATTTCACGTTGAACGTCGAGATATGCACGATAAACAATAACGTCATCGGTTTTGGAGTTCTCCCGAACTACATTAGCGGTTTGTCAGTAAACAACGTAAACAAATGAAATGACTGCCGCTACCGGCCTGCGAAGCGATGTCGTCGACGTAAAATATTGAGGGGCTTCGAGGAACACGGGGATTTCTGGTTGCAATATACGGAAATAACACGTTGAGTCTTGAAATGTTTCCCATGATTTTCCTCTTAAAGTTCTCGTATTTTTTTTGCAAAGCTCCAGCAAACATTCTGCCGTTCGCACGGCGCCGGCACTGTGCACTGTCTACCCCAGAACAGGTAGTGCTCTAATTTATTTCGCATAGGCCACCACAGTAGCGTTGAGCTCAATTTTCCTATTTTAAAACATTCAGCGGCACGAATCCTCTTAACAGGTGTTAGGTCAATGTCAGCTTGACTACTGATGAATTTTTCGTTTGGGCAAGTCCATGGAACGTTTGAGCTAGCGATGAAAAAAGCACACTCAGTGGTGTTTTTGACAAAATTCAGGCTTATTGTTATGATTTCTATAGGCCGCAGAACTCCTCATATTACCATCGAATGCTTCAGCTTTTATTCACAACAGTCTGCATTTTGATTCAGCCAGAAAAATATCTTAACAAAAATACTTGACAATAAAGTTCAAACTAAACAAGCATCCATGCAGGTATTAAAACTTCAAGGTCTGCACTATTTTTCTTCCAAACTATCTTCGTCTCGGAAGTGAATTAATGGTCTTGTGCCAGCGATGTCGCGCGCGCGACGACTATTTACATGGCAACTCTCAGGGTAAACAAACAAAATGGCGGCCCCTTTCTGCGCGAGCTCCGTGCCGAACGACGATCGAGCGCGATCGAAATCAGGATAGATTTAAAGCTGAGGACAGTTATTGATCGGTTACAATTGTAATAGCTTATTGCACCTTAAAATGTTCCTCCTGTATGACGATTTTTGAATCCCCGTGTCTTTCTTCTTAGGATTCATTGAGATATGGAGGACTGGCAACGATGTCTCGCGTGATGTTGACTTGGTCGTATACTTTATAAATGAAGCTTGTTCACATAAATATTCCGATATTTATGCGTAAGGCGTAATAAAGTAAAGCCTCAAAATTTGAGGTTTTTCGTACTATTAGTAAAATTATGGGCATGGGAATATGATAAATCGGTTATTACCCAATATCGCCTGTTCCTTGTGTCGTATCAGCATTCTGTCATTTGTGCTGAGTCAGACACTCGACTTCTTCTTGTGTCTGACGCAGCACAAATGACACTCATGCTGATACGACACAGGAACAGGCGATTTTAGGGTATTATATCATACCAGTATATTGATGGCACAAATGCAGCATTCTGATTGGTCGAGACACGAAAAAAAACTGTGGTATATTGGTAATATACCACGGTTGGCTGGCTCTCAGCTTGAGCAAAAATCCGTTTTTGACATTCCACGCAAGAATTTCAATATACTGTTGTGATATTATAGCAATAAATCACACCCAGCGACGGTATACCGCTCGATTGTGACCAGTTCACTTCATATATTGCACTCGCTATCGTTCGCGCATATATCGTGAACTGGTCAAAATCTCGTGGTATACCGTCGCTTGATATTACAGATATTACTAGTTTTATTTTGGAAAATACGCGTTAATAGTTTTCTCATAGGCTTCCATGTGAAGTGAATCAACATTATCGATGAAATCCAAAAATTTATTTTTTTTTGTAAACACATACACTTTACCTGCCACTTCAAGCAAATTTTATTTACATGAATTATCACACACATATAAATTTAGAGATGTAGCTTGTTTTAACAGGGAAGATGTCAATAGTTTGCCAAAAAGACTCCCATGTATTATGGTTTGATAGTTTTGGACGAAGCACTATATCGGCTATATTTTGCCTTCCTTTCTACGGGGACTTCAAAATTATAGCAAGTCAGAAGGTGGGGGACTTGAACAAAGTTGGTATTTGAAAAAATCTGAGATTTTTTTATGGAATCCCCCTCCAGAGTTTTTTGTGAATGCAGCCTTACTGAAAGCGATACAAAGGCCAGAGGGCAGGAATGCATAATGTTCGTTTACTTAAGGTTCAAAAACAAGAAATTGGCCTTATTAATGTAACAATTCTCTGGTGATTAATAAGCTCAGAACCCCCGTTAATTGTACATGTTCTGAAATCCTAGGTATAGGGGAACATTTTGGTAACAACAATGTCACCATTGTTTATACATAACTATCACGTGACAGGTTAGCATAACCTTTCAAAAATCGGTTTTCCCTATGTTTTGTCTCAATTCTAGGCTTTCCGAAAATATATAATTTAGGGGGGTTCTGAGCTTATTAACCACTACAGAATTGATAGCTTAAAAGGGTCAATTTCTTGTCTTGGAACCTTTGACAGCTTAAAGGCCAGATGGCAGGAAATGTACAATGCGGCAACTATTCCACAACCTTTTTACTGCTCAACATTGATAAAAGCATGGAATATATTTGACTGGAGAGAATAACATTTTGCAATTCTCTTACGGCCAGATTTGTCGAGAGATTGTATGAACTCAGCTTCATAATTTACTTTTGTAAGTATACAATAATGACAGAAATATTTAATTTCCATCAACAGTATTCATAATCATATAATTTATTAATTTGTTTACACTCTTGCTATGACTGATAATGCCTTGTACCCCTGTGCAGTTTTACATTAATTGCGGCGTAAAATATCAAATGCTCATTAAATCACCATGTTATTATGCACTCAAACTTCATTTAGGTATAACATAACCAAAAATCAGAAAATTTTACCAAAAGATTTAAGTCTACTTATTTCAACACTATCCGAATAAGTAATAGTACTGCCGGTACTATTCCAAGGAATACCACATCTTAAAGGAGGAGGGTTGTTGGTGGAAACAATAAACTAATATGAGACACATAGTTGTTCGCGATTCCTTTTGACAGTGGCATATATCTACACTAGCCTTTTGTGATCACATCCTTCCCTACAGTTTACATACACACATTTCTACACAGAACAGCGTCCTACTTCCCGCGACCCGACGACCCGTACTTCAATATATCATCCTTTCGCTATCATAGAGTCCTGATGCTTTAACAAACACCAGCTCTCTTCAGATCTTTCACCCCTGACACTTTCTATTAAAGCAGACCTTCCGTTATACATCTCTTACATGAGGAAAAACCGAAATGCAGGTCTACACTAACGCCAAAGTCTTCATTCTGTAGATTGGTTGCTCCTCAAAATACGTGATCAAAAGTTTGTGACCCTAACATTGTTTACTGTAGATTATGTCTAGGTTGATTAAAGACATCGGTCAGACGTCGACGTGAATGCTACATTTGTTGTAGGTGATTCATACTAATTTTAGCTGGTTATTTATTTTTAGATGGTTATGTGCGTTTTTACGTCAATGAGATTTTCATTTTTCGAGTTTTGACATCATATTGGGTTGTTTGACCATCTAGTCACAGGAAATGAACTACACCAGTCCAAAAGAATTGTAACTTGTTGAATTGTTCCCATCAGTTCAAAAAGATCTTTGTAGATGAGTTTGATTGCATTGAAAGTGTATGGCACTTGAAAGGTTAAGGTGAAAATAAGAATGCACTGCACTACAAAAAGTGCATGCGCGCTAAGGTGTTGCATCCCCCCGACTCTTTATTAGTTCCAATTTCTTGTTTTATTCTTTAATAGACTTGGTCTGTGTTGAATATCCTAGCGATATTGTGTTAGTGACATGAAATGAATAATAGCCGCTGTTGGATCGTATTGCCAAACAAATTGAGTTGCGTCCTTGATTAACTTTGGTAAAATGAGTCATGGACTTGCAAAATTGAATGGAAATGATCTCCCGGTGGAACTATAGCCATATTACAAATTTATTTTATCACAAATCAAATTTACCTGCATATTTAAATCTTGGGCCTATGTCCTTGTACCGACTTTGAAACAAGACATTGTAAATGACACAGTCCCCAGCTGTAATGCAGGCAGTTTGATATATGTAATATACTTGGTCAAGTTCTTCCAGTTTAATGTCCCTAATGTGGAACGTTCATCAATTACGCAAATTACTTGCAAGCTATTTAGAAATACTGACTAATGTTACATCATAGTATATTCAATATGCATTACAGGTTTCGTCAACTTTGGTGGACAAATTCAAGATATATGGCCCTAATTAGGAAACTCAATATGCAAATTAGTAATAAGCCGATGTAGAAATACTAGATGACTTTCCTTTAAGTTATGTCAAAGTATTTTCAATGTTCGTAGCAAGTCTCGTCAATTAATCCCCATAATTAATTAATCTCATCAGTCAATCCAGATATATATCCCTATTTAGGAAAGTTCATTAAATTTGCTCATGGGCAAGCGCAGTGCCTTTGTCAATAAACTTCAATGTAACCTTGAAATCTACCATGTTTCCTTGATTTACATCTGTGACAAGATTTACTAGACACGATATTGTTATTCTGAATGAATCGTATTTCCAGAAAAAATCATTATACGAATAAGTATTAATAATGGAAGTGATATGTACAAAAAACTAATCAGTTCTTGCCAGCCCTAACCAATATATATGGACCAGATTTGATTATAATCTGAAGACCCGTTCTTGAGATATCGCGTCCACAGACAGACACACAGACAGGCAGCAGCACAACAATAGCTCGCGTGTGTTAACTCGAGATGTAAACAATTATGTCTATCCTCCGGAAATCTTCACTGTTCCGAGAGGAAAGGACAGCTGTTAACAGATTTGTACAAATTTGGAAACCATAATATTCTCCATTTCTCCTTCTACAAGATCGGAAAGTTAAGTAGCTATTTCGTTTAAACGACAACCGAAAATCGGGGAAAATAAATCTTAATTCAAAAATAAAAATGAACGAAAATCTGAAGTAGGCCTAATGCCGCGCCAAACTAACGAGCGGAATTTTCACAGTGTTTTACTTACCGTAAACTTCAGCCCACTAGCTCTCTCTACTTTGTTGATTTGTTGGTTTGATGGCTCGTAGCACCGGTGCTGTGCACTGAGTAGGTGAGGAACTGACCTGAAAACTTCTGGAGGGTCAGCTCAGGAAATATACTGTCTGAAGCTGGCTATTAAAAACGCTCAAGTCACTGAATGTCTCACAACATGAAAAGCAGTGTTCACAGGTTCGAGTAAATGATTGTTCTCGTCCGGAAGGGTGTTTCGAAGTCACCAATTTCTGCAGGGTCTTTGCTCGTAGAGGGTGCAAATCCTATTCTATGTATCAAAAAGACATTTCCTGTTGTTGATTGCCGGACGCAAGAGCCCATTATCAAGTTCCGTGACTGAAAATAACATCGCCTTATCGTAAACAAAGGTCAGTATTAATTAGGGCGAACGGGGCACCAATATGTACATAGCATTGCTTGAAACCTTTCAACCCATCACCATTTTATCATTTTATGTTTTATTCCTAAAACACCAATCATGGGATATGTACTCTATTGGCTTCATGCATCGAATGCCCCTAGCATAGCCATGCTACTCGCTTCATCTCTCGACTACTGATCAGCTGAACAAACCAACGGCCATGGCGAGAAATTTTGTAGGCGCTAATGATGATGTAGTCAATCTTAAACCTATAACTATTTGACAATATTATTTCTCAATCCACTTTTTGTTGATCAACAAAAGTTCCCTCTCTTTCATAAGCCATTTCCCTTAAAGTTTAAGGGCAAGCTCAACCCTGCATCAGTCACTTTTTAGGTACATGAATTTTAGTTTTTAGAGATACTATTGTTTGAAATTAAGAGCAAGCTTTGGTGTGATAATTAATCATTTTGATTCCAGAAAAGTGATTTTAGTATACTTAAATATTTAGGTACAGTCATCTGGTTGGTATGGCTACTTGTGGCATTTTTCAAGTTTATATTGGCTTCACCACGTTGGTACTATCTTTGGAATGGATAGTGTTCATTTGTGTTGTGAAGGCAGGATATACGATTATTTAAATTAATGTGGGTAATTTATACAGTGAATCAGCCATGTTGATCACGTATTCAGATTGAACTTGATTAAATATGGTGATATCCCAATGTCATTTCAGAATATGGAAACTTGATTGGTCATGAAATAGTGTTTGCCACTTCTGTGTCAAATCAGGATCAGTCTCTCCTCTATTACCTTAGCTGCTTTCTTTGTTACATGTATGTTCAAAATGCAAAGAAACAAGGCACCAAAAATTTCCCCTCTGCAAATTTACAAAGTATTGTCAATGTCAAAACACCATTATTTCAAACTATAGCATTCAATCCATGATCATACGTTGAATTGTTTGCTTAAATTATTGCTTGAATAGGCATAGCCTTTCTGTTGACCTTTCCCCACAAACAGGGCAACATGACCAAAACTTCTCATTGTCTACTGGAACACAATAGTACATTTTGTAAAACTGCATTTGATATTAGTGCAATGAGCACATGTACAGGTATTTTCAGTTCTTTGTCTACACGGGTCTATCAGGAATATTATAAAATCAAGTGAATAATGGGGTCATGCGCACATGTAGTTCTATATCTGTAACAGGAACACATTTTAAACGTACATTGTACTTTCCCATATTCCTCCTCATGTAGAGATTGAACTGCTCAATACATTGTACATGACCGTATATCATTGTTATGGAGATCAGCGTCACATTGTGTTTCCGGTATTCCCTCAATTTTCAATGTGATACATTCCAAAATTATGAATTTCACTGATATTTTGATAAATATTAAATTACAATTCCTTAGAAAAAAATGGCAGACACATGCATGTGTATTAATATAAAAGAAAACATTACTTATCACAATCACTCTTAATGGAGTATACGTGTGCTCTATTCCATTATGAGCCAATTTGGGCATTCATTAGTGGAATTATTGGACAGCCTGTTGAATCATAACATTCCACATCTGCAGTTCAAAGCCAAAGTGAAAGGGTACATATTTACTGCCTACTTTACATGATATATGCCATTGACTTGGTGTAGCAGTCTAAGCCCTACGAAAATTGTAAGAGTATTCAGCTATTGGCTGCTTTGAATGCCTCCAACAACGGCATACTCATCACACAGGTGCAACCACAGTCGCAACGCAAAGGCCTATGCACCCGGTAGAGAGAGAGCTCTTTGGGGTAAGTAGTCTTTGCGTATCGACGGTGGTACACATATCCGCCTAGCGTAGGGCAATATTGCCGTTGTACCTCAATATTTGGACTGCTGTTTAGGTAGGACGTCAACTTGATCAAACCCTAAAATCTAAAAGCTTAAACTCCAAAAAAGGCAAACCCTTCAGTTTCAGAACTGCAGCTACATAAAGCAATATATGATACCACGGTACTACCAAAAGAGTGTGGTAGCTCCTAGCTTTGCATAGCAGGGCTGTGTGTTACCAGCGTTATACGGCCTGTGGTAGGAGGCCGTATAACGCGCGCTGGTAACACACAGCCCTGCCATGCAGAGCTTGTTAGCTCCATGATGATACTGATACGCTCCTGCTTGGGAAAACAACACTGAGACTTGTGAATTGCAATATCAACATCCTTCTGATCCTTAATATATTTTTCATAAGCCAATAAGTCAATCATTTAAACATACAGACCTTTATTTCCTGAAAATGATAGGCCAAAATGTACAATGTACGTCCAGAGAACTTCTTGGTACAGCGCGAAACTTGTAAACAAACTTGTATGCGTTGAAGGTATTTGAATATTTTTAGAACGATGTTCACTGTCACAATTGGAAGTAGTGACAATTTAGTCAAGTTGTAAGTGAAACATATTTGTGAAAATCATCATTAAATTAAGTACTTTCAATACTTAGAGCTTAATCAATTTTGACAGTTAGGAAGAACGGACAGAAATAATTGAGTGAAATTAATGACTCACATGACAAATCTCTGACTTAAACTGACGTTGAAATTACTGCCATTTTCCAGAATACATGTACGTGCCAAGCTTGCAGGTCAAGTGCAGAGGGTCAAGTATGATGTGAAATAGGCCCAGAAGAAAGTTTTTAAATAGCTTTGAAACAAACGGACTGTCAATCTTGTTTAGTGGTCATCTTGTACCAAGACTTTTTAACTTTTTCACATAATGCTATGCTTAGTGTCTAACCTCCATGGTGTACAACAAACCGGTACATGATTCGGCACTCAGCAGAGGACTGCACTTTCATATTGGAAATATTTGTGAGTTCACAGGGTGGTGTAATCTTACATCCCTGTTCAGAAATGGCTAATATTATGATACTTTGGACAAAGCAATTTTGTCAACATTTTACAGTACTATCTTGTCAATGCACCAATTATAAAAATATTCATTGCCACCATTGCCACCATTTTAATACTTCAACAGTGCAATGGTCATGCTGCTTGACACTTGAATTAAAAGAATCTCTACTAGATATTTACCAAGTTAAAGGGACAAAGTTGCTCATTATTGACATTATTTTGCCATTTAAATTTCTTTTGATAGATTATTCTCACTGAAATATGCTCACTGTCTGGTTATTGCAATTCAATTCTCACTTTTTATAAGGCACATTAACATGTGAAATTTACTGTGACAATTTTTGGTACATACCTTAAATTAAATTATTAAGTGACCACATGTTATATCCATGCATGCATATGAGTTGAGCTGTGACAACCAGAGATTGCAATTAAGCCCATTTCAGTGAGCAGCAGAAAAGTATATATATTCAACGGAAATTAAAATGACCAAAATTTTGTCAAAAATGAGTGACTTTGTCCCTTTAATGGCCAATGAAAATGGCTAAATTCCATGTTTGCTGTTTTGTTAGTTTTGCCTGTCACTGTCAGTCACTGTAATTTGAAACAATGTTGTTTTGTTGTTTACTTGCAGGTCAGAGTTATATAAATTCATAAGATTTCAGAATTTTTCGTATTAGCTGCTGTATTTTAGCATGATATGCTCTGTATTGATTCAGTTTGTCAGCCTAGCTTGATGACACTTGAGCAGGGGTGTCATTTTCTTTGTGTCCAGTGAAGTCTTAAACTGTTTTTTGTGGTTTGTTCCACATCTACAAGTGTGCTGACAAAGTGGAAAATAGAGCATTTCATCAAACTTTTGCAGAAAATCAAACAATGAATTAATTTAATCATAGAGTTTATCCTATGGTGTTCCCAAGAACAATCCTGCCATACCACACTGGAAACAAGAATACCAGTACTCCTTTCTCTTGTGATTGGTTTACTAAGTTTAACCTGTTCACCCCCAAGTCCCTGTAAACAGGTCCACACTCACCATTGATAACAATGGGACTGGACCAAACCATGGTGGTGAAAGGGTTAAACAGTGTAAGAGTTAAACAGTATATTAAACCATTATCATAACAATCAAAATGCATATTGTGTAGGCAGAGAAATCAGGGGTTTCCATTTTATTAAAAGTACTGAAAAATCTCTAGCAGAGAATTACCGAGATTTTTTCTACAAGATTAGTTTTACCCATGCATGCTGGTCAAATGGGACTGACACCATGTCATTGAAAGTATTCTTAGGTAAGGCTGACATCCATATCTAGACTTGTTCTTGTCACAAGCAGAAGCAAATAATACATTTGCAGACATCCCTTGCTGGTATCCATCTATATTGCCCTGTGTTGTAAATCCCCACCTCAATTTTTGATCGTTGAAGATTCGATCAATTTGTAATATTCTATTTTTTTGAAACTGGGGGAGGGCACAAATTTTTCAGCCTTGCTTTTGGGGAGGGTCATAAATTTTTCAGCCTTGTTTTGGGGGAGGGTCATAAATTTTTGGTCACTCTCTTACGAAATCCCCCCGGCCCTCCCCCCTGCTAATTTACGTCCAGTCCCTTATAAGACCTGAAAGATTGCTTTGTTCCAGCTTCACCGATTTTGCAAACAATAGACACTTGAAAACAAAATAAAACAAAAGATGGCGACTTTGTTATCTTCACAGACGTCACGCGCATGGAACGGGGCAACACGGTGTCCAAGAATTGCGTATTTGTGAAAAGGTCATACCATGCCAAGGACCTGTGACCCAGTTTAATCTAATGCTGTGCCTGTGCCTAGTTGAAAATGTCTTTGATTCCCACACTGGCCCTTGTAACTGAGACTAAATTTCGACAACATGGATAAAGTTGTTGTTGCACTGAAGCTGCATGTTGGTTCGCTGGTTAAGCAGAAATAGAGAAATATGAAAATAATTTCTTATTCTTTCGTTAATTGTTTTACTAGAGATGCCACTGAAGTAAGAGCAGAACGTTTGAACATGTAAGGCAGTGTTGAATGGGTCCTTGGCATTCGCGCCTCTAGATAAGCAGGTCAACGAAGTGTTGTCTTGTATAAAGTCTACGGGTCTTTTTATCCAGAATTTTACCTCATAAGATTTCTAGAATAAATGAAAACACCAATCAGTGCAATATTGTTAGCACTGTAAGGAACGTGCACGTGCATATCGAAGTAAAATACAGTATCTGGGTCACCTTTAAATTTCTTTTTTCCTGGTACACAGAAAGAGAGAGAGAGAGAGAGAGAGAGAGAGAGAGAGAGAGAGAGAGAGAGAGTCGTGAATTATGTTGATATTTCCAGTTATGATCAAAAATTAATTATGAATATTGATATATTATAAATATGAATGTTACAGAATAATAAAACTTGCTCTTTTACAAACAATGTCATCTATTTTGTGTAATTACCTTCTGGAAACCCCATTGTCGTAAATTATGTGGAAATGTTAGGATATGTTGCAAGAGACTACCGGGTAACATTGCCTACCTGTTTTAGATTTTCATGTTCAAAAATTCATCGACAAAGTGTTGGAAAGAAATTCACGTTTGAAAGACGCTCTCCTTTAACGGAGTGAGTGGAACATGCTATAGGTTTCTTTGATATACTCCGGTATCCGATGAAATATACTGACCTACTACGGTGACATATTATGTGCTTGGGACTGGCTGACACTGTATTCATTTTAGAAATGTTTGATTTCTCAAATTCCTGGCCACTAGTAGTGAATGAATGTTACAGAATAATAAAACTTGCTTTTTTACGAACAATGTCGTCTTTTTTGTGTAACTACCTTCTAGAAACCCCATTGTTGTAATAATTATGATTATTAATAAATTATGATCATGTTTAATCAAATCATATTTTAAACATTGTTATCTGCTTATGTTAACAACCCTCTGGAAACCCCTATTTACTTCACAATCTATGCCAAAGTGACACCATGACCAATGCTTAGTCTACGGCGAAAGTGTTCAGTCTACGGCGAAAGTTACTGCACAGTGCATATGTTTTTCCCTGATTTTTTTGCTTTGAATTTTGTTTTCTGTTTTGACCAGCCCCTCCCAAGATCTAATCGTACATCCCTTATATACCTGCTAGATTATCACTGTCAACATTTCGCTACATCCCCATCAATGCACAGCGCGCGGATCCTTATTACTTGACGAAGACTTCCTGACGTTTTACATGGCCGCGAAGTAGGATAGTCATTGATACCCGTAAAACAATCATTTGATGTTTCCAGTGTGAATTCAGTGTATTTTTGTGGTCATGTGAGAAAAAGAATCTCGCACACCAAGGAACTGGGATCAAATTTCTCACACTCGTTTGGGATAATGTCTCACACTCACCTGCGGAATATCCCCAACTCTAATCCCAGGCCTTTGGGCGTGTGAGATTCTATTATTCCCACATCGTCGATCCCACACTACTAGTGGCCAGGAATGTGAGAAATCAACCATTCCTAACATGAATACAGTGTCAGCCAGTCCCAAGCACATAATATGTCACCGTTGAAGGTCAGTGTATTTCATCGCATTGAGTATATTAAAGAAACCTATAGCATGTTCCACTCACTCCGTTAAAGGAGAGCCGTCTTTCAAACCTGAATTTCTTTCCAACACTCTGTCGATGAATTTTGAACATGAAAATCTAAAACAGGTAGGCAATGTTACCCGGTAGTCTCTTGCAACATATCCTAACATTTCCACATAATTTACGAAATGGGGTTTCCAGAAGGTAATTACACAAAATAGACGACACTGTTTGTGAAAAAGCAAGTTTTATTATTCTGTAACACTTACATTTATAATTTATCAATATTCATAATTAATTTTTGATCATAACTGGAAATATCAACACAAATAATGTCTAATTAGCCTGTGGTAGAAAGCCTTCGCTTTTCGATGTCATGTTCGGCCGTGCACCTAGGGGCCAAAGCCTACCAGGCATGGCCTCTATCGGTATTGCTCGAGACATACTACTGCTTCTTCTTCGTTTCTATAAAACTGCATGACACACTTCTCTACCTCGCAGAGCTTTAGTGTATCAGTCAGTACTCGTGAGTGCACCTGATCCTTCAAATTTCGACTGATTACATGGCGTAGCGGCCGTATTGGATTTGTACTGCAGACTAGAAATAGCATGTTCTCAAAAACCACAGGGCAAATCCACTTGAAATTGCTCTTGTGGAATGCTTGGCCTAGACTACTAAAAGTTTCTAAAGAAAATTACAGTGATCAAGTGATCTCGAGCGCTCTATAAGATTTTAACAACTTTACATTTAATCAATTAAAATCTCTTCTCCAGAACTGAAAGATATCTAAGCTGAACTTTGCAAACATCATCCCCAGTTTGAGTACTCGCAAGTTCAGTTTGCATAAGACATTTGGGTCGGTCACGTGCTTTGGCGGCCATATTACCAATTGAAAAATAATTCTACCATAACCATGAAATAATCTTCAAAAACATTATGCTCTAGAACCAACATTCAATTTGAGCTAAAATCTTGCGCCTATCGTCATTTTGCTAGTGGATTTATCCCCAAAATGTTTTGATGACCTTTACCCAACTTTCACATATCTCGTGACTATAAGGGCTACAGGTTTTGTAAACGTTTCCTCCAACTTTTACGGTGACCTTTGATGACTCTTGACCTACTTTTACGTGTCTTTTCTCCTTCAATAGACTGAAAGATCCGTCTCTCGAGGGCGCTCTCTACGCTCCCCTCTTATATTACGAGGACGGGAGCTGAGAGCGTCCTCTGGCAAGGGATCTTTCAGTTTACTTCTACAAGGGCTCGGGGTTATTTTTTGTCGGATAGTTACTAGTATGGACTATTTTTGGATGACCTTTCAAATACTTTTACGTATGTTGTATTCAATTAAGTGCTTTGTATATCTGTAATACAATTCTAAAGGCTTGTTTCCTTGAATGATATTGACTATAGCTTGGCACGAAAATTACCCACCCATTCTTTTCTGTATCACCAGCTGGCCTTAGCCGCCCTGAATATTGCTTGTTGCTTTCATTCCCCATTATATATTATCCATGTTCATCTATTCGGAGTGAAGACAGTGTTCTGTGTCCTAGGGCACACACCACGTTTTTGTGACAATTTCTTCTCCACATTACTTATGTCGGTTTATGACGTAGCAAGTAAATGTTCTCTGTAAAAAAACAGTCATCCAAGCTGTCACGTGGAAAACACAGAAGTCAATGAACCATTACAAAGAAGCCCTTTCAATCGTGGTCAATGTAAATTGTGGTCTGTCATGGGGGGTATACAAAACGAAGACCGAAGATCGAAGACCGAAGACCGAAGACCCCTGAATTTCGATTAAAGGCACGATGCACTCTAACCGGCAAGGACGGATCGAACGTTATTGTATTTAGTACGCAGTAATTACGCTGTTTCAGACATAATAAACGCCAAATTACCATCGCATCGGAATCAAACTAAAACACTCGCCTGCGCGACTTGATAACGATGGCGGCTAACATTTCAAACACAATACACGAAGTTCAACCAAAATACGGCGAAATATGGCCCTTAAATACCGGAGATATCACAGTTCTTTGATTTGTACTTTGACTTTGACAGATACGGCAAGCCGCTAGTATTGGTTTCGGATTGTAATTCTCAAATAGGCGCAACTATTTTAAGTTTTAATGTTTCATATAGCCATTTTTGATATAGTTGTGGATGAATAACTCTCTCCTTGACGAAATGAAATAATCCCGACGAAAAATGGACGATTTTTACGAGAGATATGCCAGGGTCTTCGTTTTGAACATTTGGACTTGAAAAACGCCCAAAATTAGTAGGTTTTTCTTAAATTACTCCAAAAATATACATCCGAATTTTGTTTTTGGTACGGAATTGACTTCCTCCCACTATTCGTCACAAAATAAACCAATACCGAAAATGAATAGTCCTTAAATACAGGAGATATCAAGGGTCTTCGTTTTGTACTTTTGACTTTGACAGATACGGTAAGCCGCTGGCGTTCGTTCGGATTCCGATTCTTAAATAAACGTAACTATTTTAGGTTTTAATGTTTCATATGGCCATTTTTGATATAGTTGTGGATAAATAACTCTCTCCTTGACCAATTGAAATAATCCCGACGAAAAATGGACGATTTTTACGAGAGATATGCCAGGGTCTTCGTTTTGTACATTTGGACTTGAAAAACGCCCAAAATTAGTAGGTTTTTCTTAAATTACTCCAAAAATATACATCCAAATTTTGTTTTTGGTACGGAATTGACTTCCTCCCACTATTCGTCACAAAATAAACCAATACCGAAAATGAATAGTCCTTAAATACAGGAGATATCAAGGGTCTTCGTTTTGTACTTTTGACTTTGACAGATACGGTAAGCCGCTGGCGTTCGTTCGGATTCCGATTCTTAAATAAACGTAACTATTTTAGGTTTTAATGTTTCATATGGCCATTTTTGATATAGTTGTGGATGAATAACTCTCTCCTTGACCAATTGAAATAATCCCGACGAAAAATGGACCATTGTTACGAGAGATATGCCAGGGTCTTCGTTTTGTACATTTGGACTTGAAAAACGCCCAAAATTAGTAGGTTTTTCTTAAATTACTCCAAAAATATACATCCAAATTTTGTTTTTGGTACGGAATTGACTTCCTCCCACTATTCGTCACAAAATAAACCAATACCGAAAATGAATAGTCCTTAAATACAGGAGATATCAAGGGTCTTCGTTTTGTACTTTTGACTTTGACAGATACGGTAAGCCGCTGGCGTTCGTTCGGATTCCGATTCTTAAATAAACGTAACTATTTTAGGTTTTAATGTTTCATATGGCCATTTTTGATATAGTTGTGGATAAATAACTCTCTCCTTGACCAATTGAATAATCCCGACGAAAAATGGACGATTTTTACGAGAGATATGCCAGGGTCTTCGTTTTCTACATTTGGACTTGAAAAACGCCCAAAATTAGTAGGTTTTTCTTAAATTACTCCAAAAATATACATCCAAATTTTGTTTTTGGTACGGAATTGACTTCCTCCCACGGTTCGTCACAAAATAAACCAATACCGAAAATGAATAGTCCTTAAATACAGGAGATATCAAGGGTCTTCGTTTTGTACTTTTGACTTTGACAGATACGGTAAGCCGCTGGCGTTCGTTCGGATTCCGATTCTTAAATAAACGTAACTATTTTAGGTTTTAATGTTTCATATGGCCATTTTTGATATATTGTGGATGAATAACTCTCTCCTTGACCAATTGAAATAATCCCGACGAAAAATGGACGATTTTTACGAGAGATATGCCAGGGTCTTCGTTTTGTACATTTGGACTTGAAAAACGCCCAAAATTAGTAGGTTTTTCTTAAATTACTCCAAAAATATACATCCAAATTTTGTTTTTGGTACGGAATTGACTTCCTCCCACTATTCGTCACAAAATAAACCAATACCGAAATGAATAGTCCTTAAATACAGGAGATATCAAGGGTCTTCGTTTTGTACTTTTGACTTTGACAGATACGGTAAGCCGCTGACGTTCGTTCGGATTCCGATTCTTAAATAAACGTAACTATTTTAGGTTTTAATGTTTCATATAGCCATTTTTGATATAGTTGTGGATGAATAACTCTCTCCTTGACCAATTGAAATAATCCCGACGAAAAATGGATCATTTTACGAGAGATATGCCAGGGTCTTCGTTTTGTACATTTGGACTTGAAAAACGCCCAAAATTAGTAGGTTTTTCTTAAATTACTCCAAAAATATACATCCAAATTTTGTTTTTGGTACGGAATTGACTTCCTCCCACTATTCGTCACAAAATAAACCAATACCGAAAATGAATAGTCCTTAAATACAGGAGATATCAAGGGTCTTCGTTTTGTACTTTTGACTTTGACAGATACGGTAAGCCGCTGGCGTTCGTTCGGATTCCGATTCTTAAATAAACGTAACTATTTTAGGTTTTAATGTTTCATATGGCCATTTTTGATATAGTTGTGGATAAATAACTCTCTCCTTGACCAATTGAAATAATCCCGACGAAAAATGGACGATTTTTACGAGAGATATGCCAGGGTCTTCGTTTTCTACATTTGGACTTGAAAAACGCCCAATATTAGTAGGTTTTTCTTAAATTACTCCAAAAATATACATCCAAATTTTGTTTTTGGTACGGAATTGACTTCCTCCCACGGTTCGTCACAAAATAAACCAATACCGAAAATGAATAGTCCTTAAATACAGGAGATATCAAGGGTCTTCGTTTTGTACTTTTGACTTTGACAGATACGGTAAGCCGCTGGCGTTCGTTCGGATTCCGATTCTTAAATAAACGTAACTATTTTAGGTTTTAATGTTTCATATGGCCATTTTTGATATATTGTGGATGAATAACTCTCTCCTTGACCAATTGAAATAATCCCGACGAAAAATGGACGATTTTTACGAGAGATATGCCAGGGTCTTCGTTTTGTACATTTGGACTTGAAAAACGCCCAAATTAGTAGGTTTTTCTTAAATTACTCCAAAAATATACATCCAAATTTTGTTTTTGGTACGGAATTGACTTCCTCCCACTATTCGTCACAAAATAAACCAATACCGAAAATGAATAGTCCTTAAATACAGGAGATATCAAGGGTCTTCGTTTTGTACTTTTGACTTTGACAGATACGGTAGCCGCTGACGTTCGTTCGGATTCCGATTCTTAAATAAACGTAACTATTTTAGGTTTTAATGTTTCATATAGCCATTTTTGATATAGTTGTGGATGAATAACTCTCTCCTTGACGAAATGAAATAATCCCGACGAAAAATGGACGATTTTTACGAGAGATATGCCAGGGTCTTCGTTTTGAACATTTGGACTTGAAAAACGCCCAAAATTAGTAGGTTTTTCTTAAATTACTCCAAAAATATACATCCGAATTTTGTTTTTGGTACGGAATTGACTTCCTCCCACTATTCGTCACAAAATAAACCAATACCGAAAATGAATAGTCCTTAAATACAGGAGATATCAAGGGTCTTCGTTTTGTACTTTTGACTTTGACAGATACGGTAAGCCGCTGGCGTTCGTTCGGATTCCGATTCTTAAATAAACGTAACTATTTTAGGTTTTAATGTTTCATATGGCCATTTTGATATAGTTGTGGATAAATAACTCTCTCCTTGACCAATTGAAATAATCCCGACGAAAAATGGACGATTTTTACGAGAGATATGGCAGGGTCTTCGTTTGTACATTTGGACTTGAAAAACGCCCAAAATTAGTAGGTTTTTCTTAAATTACTCCAAAAATATACATCCAAATTTGTTTTTGATACGGAATTGACTTCCTCCCACTATTCGTCACAAAATAAACCAATACCGACAATGAATAGTTCTTAAATACCGGAGATATCAAGGGTCTTCGTTTTGTACTTTGACTTTGACAGATACGGTAAGCCGCTGGCGTTCGTTCGGATTCCGATTCTTAAATAAACGTAACTATTTTAGGTTTTAATGTTTCATATGGCCATTTTTGATATAGTTGTGGATGAATAACTCTCTCCTTGACCATTGAAATAATCCGACGAAAAATGGACGATTTTTACGAGAGATATGCCAGGGTCTTCGTTTTGTACATTTGGACTTGAAAAACGCCCAAAATTAGTAGGTTTTTCTTAAATTACTCCAAAATATACAAAATATACATCCAAATTTTGTTTTTGGTACGGAATTGACTTCCTCCCACTATTCGTCACAAAATAAACCAATACCGAAAATGAATAGTCCTTAAATACAGGAGATATCAAGGGTCTTCGTTTTGTACTTTTGACTTTGACAGATACGGTAAGCCGCTGGCGTTCGTTCGGATTCCGATTCTTAAATAAACGTAACTATTTTAGGTTTTAATGTTTCATATGGCCATTTTTGATATAGTTGTGGATAAATAACTCTCTCCTTGACCAATTGAAATAATCCCGACCAAAAATGGACGATTTTTTACGAGAGATATGCCAGGGTCTTCGTTTTGTACATTTGGACTTGAAAAACGCCCAAAATTAGTAGGTTTTTCTTAAATTACTCCAAAAATATACATCCAAATTTTGTTTTTGGTACGGAATTGACTTCCTCCCACTTCGTCACAAAATAAACCAATACCGAAAATGAATAGTCCTTAAATACCGGAGATATCAAGGGTCTTTCGTTTTGTACTTTTGACTTTGACAGATACGGTAAGCCGCTGGCGTTCGTTCGGATTCCGATTCTTAAATAAACGTAACTATTTTAGGTTTTAATGTTTCATATGGCCATTTTTGATATAGTTGTGGATGAATAACTCCTCCTTGACCAATTGAAATAATCCGACGAAAAATGGACGATGTTTACGAGAGATATGCCAGGGTCTTCGTTTTGTACATTTGGACTTGAAAAACGCCCAAAATTAGTAGGTTTTTCTTAAATTACTCCAAAAATATACGTCCAAATTTTGTTTTTGGCACGGAATTGACTTCCTCACACTATTCGTCACAAAATAAACCAATACCGAAAATGAATAGTCCTTAAATACAGGAGATATCAAGGGTCTTCGTTTTGTACTTTTGACTTTGACAGATACGGTAAGCCGCTGGCGTTCGTTCGGATTCCGATTCTTAAATAAACGTAACTATTTTAGGTTTTAATGTTTCATATGGCCATTTTTGATATAGTTGTGGATGAATAACTCTCTCCTTGACCAATTGAAATAATCCCGACGAAAAATGGACGATTTTTACGAGAGATATGCCAGGGTCTTCGTTTTGTACATTTGGACTTGAAAAACGCCCAAAATTAGTAGGTTTTTCTTAAATTACTCCAAAAATATACATCCAAATTTTGTTTTTGGCACGGAATTGACTTCCTCCCACTATTCGTCACAAAATAACCAATACCGACAATGAAGTGCCCTTAAATACAGGAGATATCAAGGGTCTTCGTTTTGTACTTTTGACTTTGACAGGTACGAAAGCATGATCTAGCGTTGATTACAGATTACGAATCTAAAATTCACTGAATTATATTTGTTTTATTTGTTGTTAGGCATTTTTTACTACATTTATAATAATAAATGCATAAATGAATATCGAAGAGTTAAATAAATTATTTATTTATATTAATTAACATACATACATGCATACATACATACATACATACATACATACATACATACATACATACATACATACATACATACATACATACATACATACATACATACATACATACATACATACATACATACATACATACATACATACATGTATACATACATACATACATACAGACATGCAGACAGATAGAGATAGATGGAGAGGTAGATAGATAGATAGATAGATAGATTATATATATATATATATATATATATATATATATATATATAGATAGATAGATAGATAGATAGATAGATAGATAGATAGATAGATAGATAAAGCTTAATGCACTTTGAACGTTTTATTTATTAAAACAAAATGAACTGTCAACTTTACGCTGATCTTACATAGTCCTTTGTAATGGTAAAACATCAAATTTGTAGCGATTCTAACTTCAAGATAACTACTGTATTGTGATCGGTATTATCTTACGAAGGAAAACAATTGCTTAGAACAATTACAGCGAGGGTCATCGGTTTATGATACTGTTGAAACATTTTTACACAAGGTACATGTGTACATATTGCTTAATAAGTAATAGCATTGGTAGTACGACAGACCCTAACTTGGTGATGTGCATTTTAATAGCCATCCTGACATCGCCGTATTAGTAACTGTGATTCTCCTTATCGCTTATAACAAATGCCAATTTGATGCGTGTTGAGACTGAGTAAAATAGTTCGTTTTACATTGTAGTGCGAAACAATATAACTTTATCTGTGAGATGATTATCTACGTTCAATATTGAAGCTTACAAACACTTGCTTAGTCACTGAACTTCTCATTTGTAGCACTACAACCGTATGAACGATCGTCCGGGTCTTGCACGCGCCTGAAACATTTAGCACCAAAACAAGTGTCTGGATATCAAATTTTGGGTAACCCAACTGTCCCAAAAATATCGTCAGCCCAAAAATTTGTCACTTTCAAATTCAGAGCAAATTTTACTAAATTTTATGTAATTTCCGCGTTGTATATCTTGTATGGGGTTTTACACACAAAATAAAATCAAACACGATTGGAACTAATTTGGGATAATTGGATGGTGAAGTAATGTCTATTTGATCTGTAAATGTAAGCTCATCTACTTTTTAGCTACGCTGTCAGCGACGCGGAGTTTATCAAATAGGTTGATTTTCCGTCGTCGTCCGTCATCCGTCAACAATTGCCTTCTCCTCGGAAACCGCAAGTCCGATTGCTTTGAAATTTTATATGCAGTTCACTTGGGTTACTTCACTTAAGTTGTTCAAATCGTAGTTAAATTTGCGTATTTGCATTTTAGGGGCATTTTTTTTCCAGTTTTTGGTATAACAATCTTCTTCTCTGAAACCACTTGTCCGATTGCTTTGAAATTTAATATGCAGTTTACTTAGGGTGACTCCAGTCAGATTTGTTCAAATCGTGGTGAAATTGCATATTTGTATTTTAAGGCAATTTTTGTCGTTTTTGGTAAAAAAATATTTAAAAATCTTCTTCTTCAAAACTACCTGTCAGTTAGCTTTGCTATTTCCCTACGGATGATCTACTTCAGATTTGTTCAAATTGTGCAGAAATATTCAAATTTGCATTTTAAGGCAATTTTGCCATTTTAGGTAAAAAATTGTGTTTCTCAAAAAGTACTGGTTTGATAGCTTTGAAATTTGGTATAGAGGTTCCTACAGATCAACTAATTTCTGATGAAATCTGTAATTTTGTATTTTTCGGGCCAATTTTGCCATTTTTGGTCCAAAGATTTGTTTCTCAAAAACTGCAAAGATTTCTTTCTCAAAAACTGCAAGTCGATATCTTTGATATTTGGTATACAGTTTCCAAGGGGCTATTGTAATATATGATATATTGAAATTATGGTGAAATCTGCAATGTTTATTTTTGGGGCAATCTTTACCATTTTTGGTCAGAAAATTTTATTCTCAAAAAACTACTCGTCAGATAGCTTTGGTTGACATGTTCCTAGGGATGATCTGATGAGATATATTCAAATTATGATGAAATTGTGTATTTTTGCAGCTATTTTAGCCACTTTTTTCCGGCTACTGAATTGAGCTATCAAAGATTTCCACCTTCTTCATCAACATGTGTCAAAAATAGTTATTCTCTACATAAACACAGCGTAGCTATATCTTCCGTTAGGTCGCTTGTCTTTTTAAGTGACAAATGCATTTGTTTTTATGAGTAATTTGTAATATTGCATCATTCCGCTATAGGGCACGTACAATTTTTGAGAAATTTGAAAAATATGAAAATCCAATTATCTCAAATTAGTTCCAATCGTGTTATCAACAAAAACAATCGTCGTCCTACCTAACCAAATTCTCGGAGACATGTTACAAGAAACACACAGTTGTTTAGGTCACGTACTTGGCAATAACAATACAAAAAACGAATTTGTGTAACCACTCAAGCCATTTCAATATATCCACAATACATGTTAGAGTAAACATTAGTCAATTTGGATGCATGAAACAAATTCCAGTACGACCATTCGATTTATCCACTATGTGCTACTTAAAGAGGCACTCCCACTTGGTAACATTTTTAAAACGTATTTTTTAATGCCAACGGTCGATATTTGACGTTGCGACTGCGCGCGGATCGCGAGATATCGATAAAAACATGTCCTCAAAAAAGTAAAAGTTTGAATTCCGGTGGCCCACCTAAATTCAGCTTCCGAACATCGAACGTTCGGCACTGGGGCCATTGTCAACTAAGCTATGGAGTACGAGTCCACGCTGACGCTGCTGTACGCCACAGTACCACTCGCGTCGGTGATCGGTCATGCCCCATGGGGGAAAGCCGAGTCTTACTGACTCGGAGAAAAGACGGAAAACAAAAGTTTGCTGATTCCGCCAGAATTCGCATAGGTGACTAGCACATACGTGCGGTTGATACATAGCGGCCGCCGCGTGGTATGCACGCATACCGCGCGCGGCGGCCGCTATGTATCGAACCATGCGTAACTGTGTGGCAGACGACAAAATGTAGTCATCAGAGGCGACTAACTAATATTTTACAGGTAAAAACTGATATCTATGTGGTATTGGTTAAAATATAATAGAACTGACTGAGAATAATGAAAAAGACAAAAACTAAGGAGAAGTTTAAAAAAAAACTTTATACCTGAAGTGAAGGCATAATGCTGTATATATAAAGTCTTCGCATTGGGAGGTAAATTAATTGCGTCATTCGAACTTATTATGGACTCCCTAGAATATCGTCAATCAGCACTACAACAAACCTTCGGGGATTTCGGGTCATAATCAGAAACAATCGTAAAACTTCGGAATGTGAAAAATACGCTTGGGAAATGACACGTTGTTATCGATATCTCGCGATCCGCTTGCAGTCGCCACGTCAAATATCGACTGTTGGCATTTTAAAATGTGCTTTAAAAATGTTACAAAGTGGGAGTGCCTCTTTATATAATGCCTGCATCAACATCATCTTCTTTGTACGCATAAATATACGATTCATTGTGAGCTTTCACGATCGAAACTCAATCTGGAGCTCTGCAGTAAGGTATGCTTTGTGAGATTCACGCAGCGAAGGCATGACATCGGGAGGGATTTCAACATATTCTGCAGTGAAGTAAGGGAATCTCGACTTCATGCATTTATTGGTGGTGTGATAATAACGGTAGTTTCCCTCGAAGATGCCTGTTTTTTGGACCAATTGCCATCGACTGGATAATACCACCTTTCTCTATGTGCCAGAACCAGATCAAATGGTATGATCTTCTTGCGATGGCAGAAATCCGTGTTACATGATTTGCATGACTTCATATCTTCATTGAGAAACATGACTACAAAAGGGTTGTCATTGTGATGTAGTTCAGTATATAACTGGTTTGATTGTTCGAATCCTACGGCTGCACTACCTTCGGTCCTTGTCGTCGGTCTGTAGCATGTTTGCGTTTGCTACCTTTCTTCCCTGCTGTATTCTTTCGTACGTCATGCTCAGCAAGTGCTGTGTGGCTTTGTACTTTCTTGTACTTCTTTTTCACAAACTCAAGGTGTTCAGGGAGAATATTCCGCATGGCTGCCACCGCCAACGAATGTTTACAAAGTCCGTCGTGTTTGTAACGTCCACACACACATACTGTGTGATTTCCATGTACACAGACCTGTAAAACTCCATGCGGCGACCTTTTGCAGGCAACCTGATATGTAGAAGTATCACCAGCCTCCAAACTTGCTCTTTCTTTTATTGCATTTGGGTGATTTAGTAGAAGGAGAATTTCTCTCTCCAAGGCTTCTGCGTTTTCGATTGAATAATCAAAGTATTCAACCAATTTGGTCGAGACGTCTATGCGAAGTTGTCTGAATTCGGCTGATTCCCTGTGTTCCACACTCGGCCAAGGCACATCCTTTCCCTCGAACATGTCTTTCATTGTCAATCTCTGCACCTTACTGACATAGTCTTCACGTTCGGCTGACGTCCATTGAAACCATACATCGGATGGTACTTCCAAATGACGTGCATGTTCAGCCAACACGTAATCATCACTTACACCTGCAAACGCTGATTTCAATTCTTCCATTTGGCGTTGATGGGTGGCCTCAAACACATATTTCGTGAACTGTACTTTATTCAGTTGCGAAAAGCATGGGTTGTCACTCAAAAATTGTCTTTAGCGGCTTTCATTACGCTGTTCATAGATTCTGAGCAGTTTGTATAGCTTCGTAATGGTTTACCATTGGCACCCTGAACGATTCCTGCTTTTCTTCTGACTTTATCTACCATATTATGGCGAATCATGTCGTATTGATCGTTTACATAGGCCCAGTACTTGGGAATATATGTGTCGTCATTCTTTTTGTCATTCTTCTCTCTTGGCTCTCCATGTCAGCTTTCGCTGAATCTAGTCGCTTTCGCAAGTCGTGGCGGTCTACGGCATCCAAAATACCCTCTTCTTTACCGCTAACACCAAATGTCTTAGACAGGAAATAGTGCTGGTCTTTTCTATGTTTTATGCCAATTTGTTTTAACTTTCTTTTACAGTTACTTTCAAAGTGGTTAAAGCAACGCAAGCTCTGCGCATGGGGTATTTCATTTTGAAATGCACGATGAAGTGCCGTTTCGCCATCAGTTATAAACCCCTTGGCCTTTGAAAAACCCTTACATTTTGATGTACACGTCGCGGCCAATGCTTTGTATGTATTCTCGGTCTTGCTGTGGTGGATCATAGTAGGACCCAAAAATATTGGCGCGCGATGGCTTCTTTTTGACTCCAAAAGCAAGTTCTTGTAAACGACTGGAGTAACCTCAAATTTACCCATATTAAACGTCGGATCGACGGAAAATGGGTGGCTTAGTAGCTCGGATGTGGTGAACCGAACTAAATCTGAACACATGGACTTAGTTCCAAGTACCCATACATCTTCCGGATAATCCGCATGGTGAAGTATTAAGTCATCTCTGTCTCTTCCATACTTCAATAGATCATGCACATCGTCCGTGTTGTATTTAAGGCCGACTCTTGATTTGACGCTGTAAATTTGGTGTCGGTCACGTGGCAAGTCTGAAGGAGCACTAGCGCCAACAACCCCACCTAGCCCTCTCTTTAGACTGGTGTAAACGTTACTGGATTGTTTTTGGCAAACTTGCTGCCTGATTGTAGACATGGTGCTTTTCTTCGTAGGATAGAATGGCTTAAGAACAGTTGATTTGCAATTGCCATGTCGAGATACTTGAAATTCAATTTTTTCCTCAGTGCTATCTACAGTATACTGAAGGAGACACGCATTGTTTACGACATTTCCATCCACATCCTTCAGTATGAAAATTGATCTTACAAGCGAAGGTGCGCATTTATTACGACGTGAATTTTGCACTAAATGGTAGGTATTGGGACTGCTCAAGTGCACCTTTTTCTTTTGTATAACTTTGACATCATTGTCACTGCATTCTAGTGTCCAAACGCCACAACGAAGCACACCACTGTAAACACCGTTCATATCTGCCTTTATGTCTTCCCAGTCGTCAAAATACCTTACATCCATAATGAAGGAGGCATTTTCCCTTACTTTCAGAGGCTGTTGGGTGCATTTCGTGGACGCGTGACTTACGTTTTGGAGTATTTTAATGGCATGACGATAATGATATCTTTTTGACCGTCCTTTCTCGAACAGTGGAATTTTTGGATCATCATTCCAGCACTCATCCGTCTGTTATGAAAGGAAAAAAAATATAACGCATGATGTTCTACTCTTATAAACGAATCTTGCCACGATTCTCTTAGAAAGGAAAACTAAAACGATACGCTTGCGCCAACTTTATATTTCGTTATAAAAAGGGCCCCGTTCAACGTAAAAAGTCTGTGACAAATACTGAGATGTCAACCAAGATGAACTATGTCGGGTAACTAAAATGTGCTTATTCGGTTGTCATTTTAAGAAGTAACACGTAACAAGACCCTCATTTAAATATATTTTCTGAGTTTCTGCGGCAACGCTTTACAACTTATATTAATATCACGGAAGGTTAAAAAGAACAAAGTGCGAAAATGAAAGACCGTATGTAGGCCTGTTGACCTTTGACCACGATTAATATGAATCCGCTATTCAAAACTTGTCCAATATTGTAAAACATCTTACATTAAAATAAACTTAATATATGTGGTGACAAAGTCGGGCCAAAGAGAATTATTTACGTGAACTGCTACACTTCAGATATTCGTGTTTAGGTTTATTGTGCACTACATTCGTCACCCCCCCCCCCCACTTTGACCACGTATGAATCAAAACTTATTTACTGGTGTGCAACCTACAGGGTTCGAGCGCCCTCACACAGCTACTTTTAGAAAGTCACATGCACATGCAATTCTTGTTTCAGGAGAGCAGAAACATACGTAAATGACTGTGTGCACCGTTTGCTGTAAACTTAGTGTCAACCAATCATAATTAGATATAGAAAAGGAAAAAAATGAAGGTTACTATAATTTTGGTAAATAGCCAGTGACATAGCTAGTACTTTGCGTGACGTACCTTGTAAACATCGGATTCTGTTGATCTACCGGTGTTATCGAAGTCAAACTTACTGTTATCTGTCATATCGACACATATCTAAACAAAAACAACGATGGATCATTCAGAACGTCAATAAAGACCATGCGTAAACTATTTTGCAAATACCATGCGTGTGTCTGTTAACCCGGCAGATTGTAGGATGGCCGCAGATATTTTTTTTTGTATTTTAAACGATCACTTTCGGCGTTTTATATATGTTTCCGCCACAAGCATGGTCAAACTATAATTCTAGGAGGCATACTATAGAAAATAATATTTTTTTGTCTAATTGTTTAGCTTTTTGCGTTCTTGGGCATCATACAGAAAACAAGTAGAAATTATCAATACTGTCAACACACTTATGACTATCATTATATTTCATATTGGTATGCTTCCTTTTAACTTGGCTATGAAATGCGAATTTATCACACAGGTAAAATCGAAAATACCGATGAAAGCCTGCTACTTATTTGACAGCACATTTAATATGATCACGTCGATTAAATACATTACAGCTCGTTTTACAAAATATTAATGAACGTGGCTATGTTATTTACAGCGCTAACAATTTATACAACCATGAACGCATGTTGTATATACAAAAGAATCATATGCATGCCACATATTTTGTATTTTCTGTGAATATTGGCAGCGTTACTCACATTATTTCCATCGGTATTTGATATTTCTTCTACGTCATGTTGTAAACCTCCATCGCTGATGCTTGATTCACTTAGCGATGTATCTTCAAGACATTCTTCTCTAGACTTGCCAATCCCATCATCCTTTCTGTTTGAAGTCAATCGTTCTGCCTCATCATCAACTACCGAGGTGCAAGGTCTTCGCAGGCTAGATTCCTTGAAATCGATTCCATTAATGTGTTTAGGTTAATCATATATATGTAATTAATATTCGACTGCAACAGATCGTAAGAGAAATACTAATAGCACAATCGTGAAAATCACCATTAAAATTATGTTCTCTCAGTGAAAATTACTCACTTTGTTTCCATCCACGTTTGATATTTCTTCAACGTCTTGTAAACCTCTGTCGCTGATGCCAGAAAGACTTTGCGTTGTGATTTCAATACGGTCTTCCGTAGAAGTTCCGAGCACACTATCACTTTCTGTAACATTTCTATTTTCTGAAGTCAGTTTCCTTTTAGTCTCAACATCAACTACAGAGGCGCCAGAGTTTCGCTGATCGGATACCTTGAAGCAAAGTACGTAAATATTAATTAAGGTTGCGTGACAAGTTCATACATGCCTTTTTAGATACCAATGACGTATTCATTCCTTCATGCTCGTTAAGGTGGAGTTGCATGAAAACACCAGAGCCGTATTTCTCATCAAAGACAACGTTGAAACCTCTATAAACTATACATTTCCTGGAAGCTGAGTATCTGAACTTTTTATGAATGGCATATTTTATTGACTACTGGAATTGGCTGCGTTTTGGGGTAAAACCCACCTTTTGGCAGCATTTCAAACGAATTTAGGTAAAAAAGTTGGCAATGCATCCGATAACTTAATTTGTCATTCGAAAGTACAGTACATGTGTGACAAAGCCTATTTTGTTTTACTTTGCTTTCCGTTGAGGAGTAACAACACTCGCAAGTATGATGTTTTGAAAAATCGATAAAAATCACGATGAGTCGAATTGAATAGACGTTTATTTACACTATAGGAACAGTTTATCGACTAAAAATAGTCGTTTTTTTGTACGGGTAATACACAATCACCTGTGAAAATTTGAGACCATTTGACAAAGGCAGAGCAAAGTTTAATTCTTTTAAAGTTTTCAAAAGCGGTGAAATATAAAGCGAGAAAATGGCTAGAGATGTAGAATCTGACAAATTTAAGTGCTGTTGTTTGGCGATCATGAACAATTTCCGCCAAGACGTATTTGTCAGAATGTGGGTCCGTATTACACGAACCGATTTATGGGAAAAAGTAAAATTTGGCAAAAAATCACAATTTTTCGTGCAACGCCACCTTAAATATGACATCAGTTCAGTGATGTAAGAAATTGTGGGAAGGATGTGACCCAAACCTTTAAAATCACCCTATCAGTATCAAGAAAAGTGTCGTAATGTCCTGCATTCCCTTCCTTCCTTTGTTTGTTTGCCGTGTGATATACATTTCTAAATTAATGCCAAAGTGGACAGCGGAAAAGGACGGGTTCAAACTTACAATTATCAACTTGAATGTCGTCTCCAAATCCTGTTTTATATTTTCTAAAGCTATTCATGGCTTAACGAGGAATGTGAAAAGCGATTGTGAAATAATATCTGTGACATTTTGATGAACATCCCTTAATGAAAGTCTGATTGACGTTACTTTGTTAAAACTGCAACCGGTTACGGACGGTTATTCAGGACCGTCAATCGGAATGCAATGGTATACTTATCACACCACCTTAATTTATTAATGTCAATTACATCACTATTCTTCAATTACCATCAGTTATTCAAATGGAAGTTTTCAAGGTGAAAATTATTAGAAAATGTTAAGTTGTAGTTTTCTCTGTGAACATTGGCAGCGTTACTCACATTGTTTCCATCGGTATTTGATATTTCTTCTACGTCATGTTGTAAACCTCCATCGCTGATGCTTGATTCACTTAGCGATGTATCTTCAAGACATTCTTCTCTAGACTTGCCAATCCCATCATCCTTTCTGTTTGAAGTCAATCGTTCTGCCTCATCATCAACTACCGAGGTGCAAGGTCTTCGCAGGCTAGATTCCTTGAAATCGATTCCATTAATGTGTTTAGGTTAATCATATATAAATAGGCAATTACTAAACAGATGTATTTATAGCACAATCGTTAAAA